>NW_025999452.1:0-147231 GCF_019419815.1 Pyrus x bretschneideri
AAATGAAGGTCGACATATATAGGGAATTCAATAGCAAGTGGTGATACTGTGCTTTTACCGTTGTCGACAACATTTTAATCCCGCAAATCCGGCTTTTTGGAATAGTGACGACTCTTCGATCTTTGAAGACGCCTCTTCGATAACGCTGCACGCGTTTTCTGAAAAGC
Source organism: Pyrus x bretschneideri (assembly GCF_019419815.1). Taxonomy (NCBI): domain Eukaryota; kingdom Viridiplantae; phylum Streptophyta; class Magnoliopsida; order Rosales; family Rosaceae; genus Pyrus; species Pyrus x bretschneideri. The sequence goes on from NW_025999452.1 coordinate 168, forward strand.
AGATAAAGCATCGCCGAACTTTGCGCTTGTCGGCTAAAGACGTGTAGTTGCGATGATGGCCTCCACGTGTTGAACGCGTTTTCTGAAAAGCCGAGGCTTTTTGAATCGGTGGACGCGTTGCCTTGGCTTTTTATAGAGCTATCGATCACCGCCAACCTCACACACTCTGAAGATTTTCCATTCTTGAAACTCGTCTCCGGCCCTTTGAAAATCTACTCCGTCCACCCCTTCTCTTTTAACTTCGTGAACAATGGCTAGCTCATCCAACCCATCAAACCTTTGCTTAGATTTGAGTCTAAGCAGTGATCCGGTCGCGTCTCATCAGGGTAAGGTATGGTGCCCGTGTTTCTTATCTTCCCATGGCCCTCTTACAGATGAGGACTCTGTGATGACGGATCCCACAACAGCTACGATAGTGGCTCGGAACCTCCTCACTCCCAAAGACAGTCAGCTGCTTTTCAGGACGGTCCGATGAGTTGGCCGTTCAAGAATCCCTGGCTCTGAGTGTTCAGTGTGCTGGCTCTGTGTCCAACATGGGCCAACGCCTTCTTGCTCGCTCCCGTCAGGTTGAATCCTTGATGGCGGAGGTGGAGAGTCTTAAGCAGGAGATCAAACAGCTTAAGTACGAGAACCGAAGTTTGCACGTGCTTGCCAACAATTATTCAACAGGCATGAAGAGGAAGCTTGATGAGCTTGATGACCGTCAACGGCTTGCAGCTTTCTTCCAGAGGCATCTCTTTCCTGGGTCATCCAGCGTTCCACCAAGGTTTGGGGCCTTGAATGATCTATCTTTGGTGCCTCCCGCTCCTATGCCTTCTTCTCCGATGCCTCTTGCTCCGAGACCTCCTGTTCCGAGAGTGTTGCCACGTAGTGGGGCCTCAAGTACACAACCTTTGTGAAGACTCCATCTTTCTGCCATGTTTTTATACAATTGTAATTTCTCAAAAATTAATGAACAAGCTTTTTTTTTTTTTTTTTTTTTTTTTTTTTTTTTTTTTCAACGGAAATCAATAAACAAGCTTTATTCACTATATTGGGTTGCCTCCCAAGTAGCGCTTTCTTTTACGTCTTGCAGCCGGACGAAGAATCCATTTACTCCAAATTGGAGCCCACGGTACCCAAGGGGGTGTCATCCACGGTGTGCTCCACAAAGTTCTCATAATAGGCCTTCAAACGATGCCCGTTCACCTTGAACTCTTGACCTGTTTTGAAGCTACGAACTTGGACTGCACCATGAGGAAAAACGTTAGTAACAACAAACGGGCCAATCCATTTAGAACGCAACTTACCAGGAAACAAACGTAGGCGAGAGTTGAAAAGCAACACTTTCTGCCCAACTGTGAAGGTCTTGGTTCGGATCATTTTATCATGGAATGCTTTGGTCTTGGCTTTGTACATCCGGGCATTCTCATAGGCTTCATTCCGAATCTCCTCAAGTTCATTCAATTGGAGCTTCCTATGAACTCCCGCTGCATCTATGTCCATGTTGAAAGTCTTCACGGCCCAATGTGCCTTGTGCTCTAACTCTACGGGCAAATGACATGGCTTACCATAGACGAGCCGAAAAGGTGACATCCCAATGGGTGTTTTGTACACCGTACGATATGCCCACAGTGCATCATCTAAACGTAAGCTCCAATCCCTCCTTGTTGGTCCAACGGTCTTCTCCAAAATTTGTTTGATTTCTCGGTTAGACACCTCGGCTTGGCCATTTGTTTGAGGATGGTAAGGTGTGGAGACCTTATGGTTGACATGGTACTTTCTTAGCAACGCCTCAATGGTCCGATTGCAAAAGTGAGACCCTCCATCACTTATGATTACTCTCGGCATTCCAAACCTAGCAAAAATGTTAGTTTTCACGAAATCTGCAACCACCTTAGAATCGTTAGTACGGGTGGCTTTTGCTTCCACCCATTTAGAAACATAATCAACGGCTAGCAAGATATAAGTGAAACCATAAGATGGAGGGAAAGGGCCCATGAAATCAATGCCCCAAACATCAAAAATTTCAACATTAAAGACAGGGGTTTGTGGCATTTGGTCCTTGGTACCTATGTTACCCATTCGTTGGCAACGATCACAAGACATACAAAAGGTTCTAGCATCCCTAAATATAGTCGGCCAATAAAAACCACATTCTAGAACCTTGAGGGCAGTGCGTTGTGTGCCAAAATGACCACCACATGCATATGTGTGACAAAAGCTTAGAATTGAGTGAAATTCAGAATCATGCACACATCTACGTACAACTTGATCTGAGCATACTTCCACAAATAAGGGTCATCCAAACATAGAAACGTGCATCATTTTTAAGCTTATCACGTTGGTGCTTGTTTAGTTCATTTGGAAATTGTTTAACCACCAAGTAATTCACTAAATCTGCATACCATGGTTCACTTACCTCAATGGATAGTAGCTGCTCATCGGGGAATGTCTCTGCAATGGGTAGGGACTCCTCATTATGCACCATTCGGCTTAGGTGGTCAGCCACCACGTTTTCACTTCCCTTCTTGTCACGAATCTCGATGTCGAACTCTTGAAGTAACAACATCCACCGAATTAGCCGGGGCTTGGCCTCCTTTTTGGTGAGCAAGTACTTTAGAGCTGCATGATCAGTGAAAACAATTACTTTAGTACCAATTAGATATGATCGAAATTTATCTAAAGCAAAGACAACGGCAAGAAGTTCTTTCTCCGTAGTGGAGTAGTTCAACTGGGCATCGTTCAACGTCCGTGAGGCATAGTAGATGACATGCGGCCTCTTGTCCTTTCTTTGTCCCAAAACAGCCCCTAAAGCATAATCGGACGCATCACACATAAGCTCGAACGGGAGGCTCCATTCCGGGGGAACAATAATGGGTGCCGTGGTCAACAACTCCTTGAGTTGGTTGAATGATGCCGTGCACTCCTTAGTGAATTCAAATGCCACGTCTTTTTGTAGGAGGCGGCAAAGAGGTTGTGCAACTTTTGAGAAATCTTTGATAAATCGCCTATAGAATCCTGCATGGCCAAGAAAAGAACGGACCTCTCTAACCGAAATAGGAGAGGGTAAGTGACGTACAAGATCTATTTTAGACTTATCAACTTCAATCCCTTTTTCTGAGATGATATGACCCAAAACTATACCTTGTTTAACCATAAAATGACATTTTTCCCAATTCAAAACAAGGTTAGTTTCCATGCATCTTTTCAAGATTAAAGTGAGATGATGCAAACAAGCATCAAATGAGTCTCCAAACACACTAAAATCGTCCATAAATACTTCAATTATCTTTTCAACATAATCAGAGAAGATACTAATCATGCATCGTTGGAAAGTGGCCGGTGCATTGCATAAACCAAATGGCATGCGACGATAAGCAAATGTTCCAAAGGGACATGTGAATGTGGTCTTCTCTTGATCATCCGGGGTTATTACAATTTGGTTATATCCAGAGTATCCATCAAGAAAACAGTAAAAAGCATGACCGGCTAACCTTTCGAGCATCTGGTCGATGAATGGCAAAGGAAAGTGATCTTTCCTAGTCATGGCATTTAGCTTCCGGTAATCGATACATACTCGCCATCCAGTCTGAATGCGTGTAGGCACGAGCTCATTCTCATCATTCTTGATAACAGTTACTCCGGACTTCTTTGGAACAACCTGCACAGGTGACACCCAACGACTATCAGAAATAGGATATATAACACCACAATCAAGTAATTTTATAACCTCCTTTTTCACTACTTCCATCATAGGTGGATTAAGGCGACGTTGAGCTTCACGAGATGGCTTGGCTTCCTCCTCCAAAAGGATGCGATGCATGCACGTGGTGGGACTAATGCCTTTGATATCCGCCAAAGTCCATCCAATAGCAGATTTGTGCTCTTTTAACACCCTTATCAACTTGTCTTCTTCTTGAGCCGTGATTAAGTTTGAAATGATGACGGGTAGCGTTTGATCTTGGCCTAAGAACACATACTTCAAGTGACTAGGTAATGGCTTTAACTCAAGTGTAGGTGGCTGCTCAGTTGATGGAAGTAACTTATTAGTCAAAACTGAATCTAAAAGTGAGATTGGAGATTTACCAGAGTGGAAGGGCAATGACTCGAGGGCAGCGACCATTTCAAGTACTTCATCACAAGGGGGTACGGCAATATGGTCAGATTGCATGCCATGGGTTAAGGCTACCTCAAGTGCATCTTCGTTCATTTGATCCAAATGCACCTGTGCCAAAGAATCAATAATATCAATAGCAAAACAAGAATGGTCTTCAATTGGATGTTTAATGGTTTCAGAAAGATTACAATGAATAATGTCCCCATCAAACTCCATGGTCAATGTTCCCGTGTACACATCAATCTTTGTTCTTGCTGTTTTCATGAAGGGACGGCCTAGCAAGATTGGCAATGATGGAGCATGGCTTGAATCCTCCATGTCTAAAACATAGAAATCTGCGGGAAAAATAAGGTGATTGACCTGCACTAAAACATCCTCAAGGACTCCCTTGGGATAAGCGTTAGAACGATCGGCCAATTGAATTATAACTCCATCTTGTTTTAACTCACCAAGGTTCATTGATGCATAAATGGAATAAGGCATGACATTTATGGATGCACCTAAATCAAGCATGGCATGTTCAAAATGATTATGTCCAATCAAACAAGGAATCGTGAAACTACCGGGGTCTTTGCACTTGGTAGGTAGTTTACGTTGCAAAACAGCAGACACATTCTCGCTTACCTTAACTACCTCTTTGTTTGCCCTTCTTCTCTTTGTATTGCATAGGTCCTTGAGGAATTTAGCATACTTTGGAACCTGTTTGATTGCATCGAGAAGCGGTATGTTTACTTGCACCTTCCGGAACGTTTCAAGAATGTCCTTCTCGCTTTCTTCCTTTTTTTCTTGCATGAACCTGCGAGGAAAAGGTACATTGGGCAGATTAGGACGTGAAGTACATGAATTTGAACTTAAATTACCTGATTTGGCCGAGTTAGGGTGATTGGGGGCCTGCGGCATTGGGTTTTTCTCTCTTTCCGTGGGTGAGCTAGACAGTTCCTTAGGTTGTGTCGTCTCTTCATCTACTTCCTGGGTAGATTTGGGATTGTTTGGCTCGGTCCCAACTTCTTTTCCACTCCTTAGGGTGATGGCCTTGGCGGATTCGAATCCTCCCTTTGGATTGACTATGGTTGAGCTAGGAAGCTTTCCTTTATCTCTAATTTGTCCAAGGAACTCAGAAATCTGCCTCATTTGTTTCTTCATATCCATCATCTCCTTCTCGTTATTTTCGATCCGGTTGTTTTGATTTTGCAACCCCTGCGAAATAGAGGTTAGTAATTGCATAGCTTGATTACTTTCCAAGGACGTACCTGAATGAGATGATGTCGAAGGTTGTTGGGATTGTTGGGGTGCATACGGCTTGGAATAAAAACCAGGGGGGTTTGGCCTAAATCCTCCTTGTTGGGCAGCTTGTTGTGGTTCCCTCCATTTGAAGTTTGGATGGTCCCTCCATCCGGCATTGTAAGTGTTCGAGTATGGGTTGTTGTGATTTTGTCCTTGGAAACCAATTGCATTGGCAGATTCCCACCCACCATTCTCGATTAGTTGAGGGCACTTGTCGGATGGATGCCCTTGAATTGAGCACACGCCACAAATTTGGTGTTCTTGTGCTTTTGGACCAATTGATAGGAGCATATTTAGGCGACTTACTTAGCTTGTTTTCGTGCATCTATGTTGTTAATTCATAGTTGTTTTAGTAGTTTAAGCCATTTTCGTGTGTTTTTAGGTTCATATGGCTAAGGAAGCAAAAAGATGCATTTTGGAGCATTTTGGAGCAAAATTGGGCTTGGAATAAATAGCATATGATTGGAGCCAAAGTGTTGGACGAATTTGAAGGCCTTGTATTCATTTTGGACATAAAACAAAGGGCCTAGCCCATTCTCTCTTAAACCAACCCCAAGGCCATGCACTTCCTTCCAATTCCAAAGCCCACAATCACTTCAAAAGCCATGCAAAGAACCATCCATTCCATCAAAAACAATCCATCAATTCACATGCAAAACCACCATTAACACACATGCACCCAAACAAAGCCAACCTAGCTAACCCTACATGCATTCTTTATGCAACTCTTCATCATTCCACCATTCATTCTTTATTCCACAAACAAGTCACATGCATTTCCACCTTCCTACTTCATCATTTCACCACATTCTCCCTCTTTAACTCATTTCATTATTCATTCACTTTGCATTCATTAAATTCCACCCCACATGCACCCTTTATTCTTCATCATTGCAACCATGGCACATTTACACCAACAAAACAACTCTCATGCCATGGCCTACTCATATTCCCATTTCCTTTCCAACATCTCACATGCATTTCCACCTTCCTACTTCATCATTTCACCACATTCTCCCTCTTTAATTCCACATGCATTCACTTCATCATTACACCACCACTCATTCTTTAATTCCACATGCAATTCTTCATCATTCCTTCACACAAATGCTTAAACAAACATCCATATGTTCCCTCCACTCCTCCTATAAATACCCTTGCATTCCCATTCATTCAAATCATCTCATTCACAACACAACAACACACCACAAACACATTCCTTTCTCCCTTAGAATCCAAAAACCATCTTCCATTTCCACCAATCCTCATCCATTTCCATAATTCCCCAACACTTCCATCCCCCCAACCAACCTATCCTTAAACCTTGTGCTACAACAACGAGGAAGAGAAGAGTGCCTAAACGTTCATACAATTCAAGTTTTGAGTTGTTGGAATGTTTAGGTGTTTCTTTGATTTCAAAGTTTCATTTTAATTCTCTTTGTTTTGTACGTATGAGAAATGGAAGAAAAGAGTGCTTAAACGTTCATACAATTCAAGTTTTGAGTTGTTGGAATGTTTAGGTGTTTCTTTGATTTCAAAGTTATGAGGAACTAAACCCCCTTTAGCTAGGGGGTGATTCGAAACTATGTTTATGTTTGTAATATGATTTGATTACTTTTAATTACGTTTCATAAGTTGTGAATTCAATTTGTTTAACTGTTTGATTGATAACCTATTTATGTATGTTTATTAAGAATGAACGCTTAATTTTCATGCATGAATTTGACGCTAGAATATAAGTGAGTTTCACGTAATAGTTATGAACTTATATTCACAAGTAGTGGAGGTTGCTTATAAACAATCGTGTTAAACATATTCTTGGCATAAGTTTCATGCAATCATAGTAACGAATGCCTCGTCAACACTTATAGTTTTCATGATGCTTAATGATTCTTGCTTGTATCTCTATTATGCAATTCATGTAGGGAACTTGTGAGGAATGCTTTGGATTGTCGTATGCAATCATCCAATTCATTAACTTAAGGAAAACTTGACGGTTAATTTAAGCGGACCTAATTAACCCGGGGCGTTGAGAATTCATGGTTTATTGAAATGCAATTAGAAATCTTTTTATTATGCAAGTGTAACATGTGTGGAGATAAACCCCTTGGCTAGCATCCATTCATTCCATTTCATTAATTTCATATTTACATTATGTTTTAATTGCAATTTGTTCATTTAGTTTAATTCCGTCCAAAACTCAATCCCCCTTTACTTTATTGTTCAATTTAGTTAGAAATCATTTTAGTTTGTGTTTTTAAAGCATTTTGAGTCTTTTGTTTTGTCTTAGTGTTTTAACGTTTAGTTTCACATTCTTTGAGTCCAGTTTAGTGTTTTATCTTGTTTTTACGTTTTTGAAGTCAAATCCAAGTGGTTAACAATCCCTCCTAATCCCCGGCAACGGCGCCAAAATTTGATGCGAGAATTATACGCGCACAAATTAAACCCTCTTTTTGACAATTGTAGTATGGATCCAGTTTGTTACACCATATTCCGAAGTTCCATGGCTTGTCTATGGAAGACCCCAACAAACACTTGAAGGAGTTCGAGGTGGTTTGTTCGAGCATGACCCCCGTCACTGTGGATGGGAGTATAATGATGATGAAGGCCTTTCCATTTTCACTTATGGACAAGGCCAAAGATTGGCTCTACGAACTAGCCCCAGGAACTGTGACTTCGTGGGAGAGTATGAAGCGTGCTTTCTTGGAAAAATTCTTCCCTACTTCGAGAGTGATTCTCCTACGGAAGAAAATTAGTGGTATTCAACAGAATCATGGTGAGACATTCCCGGCTTATTATGAGCGCTTCAAGGGCCTTGTAGCTTCATGTCCTCAACATCAAATGAAGGAGGAACTTCTCCTTCAATATTTCTATGAGGGCCTCCTTCCTATCGAACGTCAAATGCTTGATGCATCAGCGGGAGGAGCATTGGTGGACAAAACACCAAGGGATGCCAAGATGCTCATAGCCAACCGAGCGCTCAACGCTCAACAATATGAAGGAGTGGGCCAAAGGGAAGCCCCACGGCAACAAAGTGTAAATGAGGTGAGTGCTATTTCTGAAATTCAATCACAACTTGCTAATCTTACTTCTCTTGTTTCTCAGGTTGTGATTGGTCCAAAAGCACAAGAACACCAAGTTTGTGGCGTGTGCTCAATTCAAGGGCATCCATCCGACAAGTGCCCTCAACTAATCGAGAATGGTGGGTGGGAATCTGCCAATGCAATTGGTTTCCAAGGACAAAATCAAAACAACCCATACTCGAACACTTACAATGCCGGATGGAGGGACCATCCAAACTTCAAATGGAGGGAACCACAACAAGCTGCCCAACAAGGAGGATTTAGGCCAAACCCCCCTGGTTTTTATTCCAAGCCGTATGCACCCCAACAATCCCAACAACCTTCGGCATCATCTCATTCAGGTACGTCTTTAGAAAGTAATCAAGCTATGCAATTACTAACCTCTATTTCGCAGGGGTTGCAAAATCAAAACAACCGGATAGAAAATAACGAGAAGGAGATGATGGATATGAAGAAACAAATAGGGCAGATTTCTGAGTTCCTTGGACAGATTAGAGAGCAACGAAAGCTTCCTAGCTCAACCACAGTCAATCCAAAGGGAGGATTCGAATCCGCCAAGGCCATCACCCTAAGGGATGGAAAAGAAGTTGGGACCGAGCCAAACAATCCCAAATCTGCCCAGAAAGTAGATGAAGAGACGACACAACCTGAGGAAGTGTCTAGCTCACCCACAGAAAGAGTGAAAAACCCAATGTCGCAGGCCCCCAATCACCCTAACTCGGCCAAATCAGGTAATTTAAAATCAAATTCATGTACTTCACATCCTAATCTTCCCAATGTACCTTTTCCTCGCAGGTTCATGCAAGAAAAAAGGAAGAAAGCGAGAAGGACATTCTTGAAACGTTCCGGAAGGTGCAAGTGAACATACCGCTTCTCGATGCAATCAAACAGGTTCCAAAGTATGCTAAATTCCTCAAGGACCTATGCAATACAAGGAGAAGAAGGGCAAACAAAGAGGTAGTGAAGGTAAGCGAGAATGTGTCCGCTGTTTTGCAACGTAAACTGCCTACCAAGTGCAAAGACCCCGGTAGTTTCACGATTCCTTGTGTGATTGGACATAATCGTTTTGAACATGCCATGCTTGATTTAGGTGCATCCATAAATGTCATGCCTTATTCTATTTATGCATCTATGAATTTGGGTGAATTAAAACAAGATGGTGTAATTATACAACTGGCCGATCGTTCTAACGCGTATCCAAAAGGAGTTTTGGAAGATGTGCTTGTGCAGGTGAACCATTTAATTTTTCCGGCTGATTTCTACGTCCTAGACATGGAGGATTCAGCCCATTCTACATCTTTGCCGATTCTCCTTGGTAGGCCATTCATGAAGACGGCCCGAACGAAGATTGATGTATACAAAGGCACCTTGACAATGGAATTCGATGGGGAAGTGATTGATTTTAATATTTCTGAAACTATGAGATATCCCGTTGATGACCATTCTTGTTTTTCCATTGATGTTATCGATTCTTTGGCACAGGTATACCTTGAAGAATTGAACGAGGACGCCCTGGAAACAACCATCACTAAGGCCATAGAGTGCAAAAATGACGGATTTGGGCCAATGCAAGGCCACGGCAAGGAGGAAGAATTCTTTGCCATGGGTTCTAGTGAAGAAATAATTGAGGTTGTGGCAGCCTTGAGTCATTGCCACAACAATATGGTAAGGTTCCACTCTCACTTTCAAATTCAGTTTCCACTAAGATGCTACCTTCTGTTGTTCAGGCACCATCGCTTGAACTTAAGCCGTTGCCGGACCATTTGAAATATGTGTTTTTGGGAGAAGGCGAAACATTGCCCGTCATCATTTCATCAAGTCTCACGGCAATGGAGGAGGAGAAGCTTGTGAGGGTGCTGCGAGAACACAAAACGGCCATAGGGTGGACTTTGGCCGACATTAAAGGAATAAGCCCTACCACATGCATGCACCGTATACTTCTTGAAGAGGGGACTAAGCCATCCCGAGAGGCTCAACGCCGTCTCAACCCGCCGATGATGGAAGTAGTGAAGAAGGAAATAATCAAGCTTTTGGATTGCGGAGTGATCTACCCTATCTCCGATAGCCGTTGGGTCTCTCCAGTTCAAGTCGTTCCCAAGAAGTCCGGAGTAACTGTTATCAAGAATGATGAGAATGAGCTCGTGCCTACACGCATTCAGACTGGATGGCGAGTATGTATCGATTACCGGAAGCTAAATGCCATGACTAGGAAAGATCACTTTCCTCTGCCATTCATCGACCAGATGCTCGAAAGGTTAGCCGGTCATGCTTTTTACTGTTTTCTTGATGGATACTCTGGATATAACCAAATTGTGATAGCCCCGGATGATCAAGAGAAGACCACATTCACATGTCCCTTTGGAACATTTGCTTATCGTCGCATGCCATTTGGCTTATGCAACGCACCGGCCACTTTCCAAAGGTGTATGGTAAGTATATTTTCCGATTTTGTTGAAAAGATCATTGAGGTTTTCATGGATGATTTCAGTGTGTTTGGGAATTCATTTGATAATTGCTTGGATAATCTGACCTTAATTTTGAAACGATGTGTTGAATCTAACCTTGTCTTGAATTGGGAGAAATGTCACTTTATGGTGAAACAAGGTATAGTTTTAGGACATATTGTTTCAGAAAAAGGAATTGAAGTAGATAAATCGAAAATAGACCTTATACGTCACTTACCCTCTCCTACTTCGGTTAGAGAGGTACGTTCGTTTCTTGGCCATGCAGGGTTCTATAGGCGTTTTATCAAGGACTTCTCCAAGATGTCCAACCCGCTTTGCCGATTGCTTCAAAAAGATGTGCCATTCAAGTTTGATGAAGAGTGTAATTCGGCATTTAACCAACTCAAGGAGAAGCTAGTCTCGGCCCCCATTATTGTACCTCCAGATTGGAGCCTTCCGTTCGAGCTCATGTGCGATGCATCCGACTATGCATTAGGAGCTGTTCTAGGACAAAGAAGAGACAAGCGGCCGCATGCCATATATTATGCCTCTCGGACTCTCGATGATGCCCAATTGAACTACTCCACGACGGAAAAAGAACTTCTAGCTGTGGTTTTTGCTTTAGATAAATTCCGTTCATATTTAATTGGTACTAAAGTAATCGTTTATTCTGATCATGCAGCTTTGAGGTACTTGCTCACGAAAAAGGAAGCAAAGCCGAGGCTTATCCGTTGGATTCTTCTTCTTCAAGAATTTGATATTGAAATCTGGGATAAGAAAGGAAGCGAGAATGTAGTGGCTGACCATTTAAGCCGAATGATCCACGAGGAGCATGAACATGCCGTACCTATCCCTGAAACTTTTCCCGATGAGCAGCTGCTATCCATTGAGGTAAGTGAACCATGGTATGCAGATTTAGTGAATTACTTGGTGGTTAAACAATTTCCAAATGAACTAAACAAGCACCAACGTGATAAGCTTAAAAATGATGCACGTTTCTATGTTTGGGATGACCCTTATTTGTGGAAGTATTGCTCAGATCAAATTGTACGTAGATGTGTGCATGATTCTGAATTTCACTCAATTCTAAGCTTTTGTCACACATATGCATGTGGTGGTCATTTTGGCACACAACGCACTGCCCTCAAGGTTCTAGAGTGTGGTTTTTATTGGCCGACTATATTTAGGGATGCTAGAACCTTTTGTATGTCTTGTGATCGTTGCCAACGAATGGGTAACATAGGTACCAAGGACCAAATGCCACAAACCCCTGTCTTTAATGTTGAAATTTTTGATGTTTGGGGCATTGATTTCATGGGCCCTTTCCCTCCATCTTATGGTTTCACTTATATCTTGCTAGCCGTTGATTATGTTTCTAAATGGGTGGAAGCAAAAGCCACCCGTACTAACGATTCTAAGGTGGTTGCAGATTTCGTGAAAACTAACATTTTTGCTAGGTTTGGAATGCATGCCGAGAGTAATCATAAGTGATGGAGGGTCTCACTTTTGCAATCGGACCATTGAGGCGTTGCTAAGAAAGTACCATGTCAACCACAAGGTCTCCACACCTTACCATCCTCAAACAAATGGCCAAGCCGAGGTGTCTAACCGAGAAATCAAACAAATTTTGGAGAAAACCGTTGGACCAACAAGGAGGGATTGGAGCTTACGTTTAGATGATGCACTGTGGGCATATCGTACAGCGTACAAAACACCCATTGGGATGTCACCTTTTCGGCTCGTCTATGGTAAGCCATGTCATTTGCCCGTAGAGTTAGAGCACAAGGCACATTGGGCCGTGAAGACTTTCAACATGGACATAGATGCAGCGGGAGTTCATAGGAAGCTCCAATTGAATGAACTTGAGGAGATTCGGAATGAAGCCTATGAGAATGCCCGGATGTACAAAGCCAAGACCAAAGCATTCCATGATAAAATGATTCGAACCAAGACCTTCACAGTTGGGCAGAAAGTGTTGCTTTTCAACTCTCGCCTACGTTTGTTTCCTGGTAAGTTGCGTTCTAAATGGATTGGCCCGTTTGTTGTTACTAACGTTTTACCTTATGGTACAGTCCACATAAAAAGCTTAAGGAATGGCGTAGAATTCAAGGTGAACGGGCATCGGTTGAAGCCATATTACGAGCATGATGTGGGGCAAGTGGTGGAAGACATTCCTTTCCATTCCGTGGGCTCAAATAAAGATTGAAGAGAGTATTCGTCCGGCTGCAAGACGTAAAAGAAAGCGCTACGTGGGAGGCAACCCATGCATCCGAATAGAGAAGAACTTGGAAACCCCTTTAAGAGATTTATTTTTATTCCTTTCCTTTTCTTTACTGCCTTTACTTTGCTTTCTTTATCGTATTTGTTTATTTGCTTGCTCTTTTGTGACTTTATGCTTAAAACATTGAGGACAATGTTTGATTTAAGTGTGGGGGGGTAAACAATTTGTTTTTGCATGAATTTCGTGGGATTTATTCACCTATCACTTAGAATGTTGTTTCTTGCTGTTTTAAACGTTTTTAGAGTGTTTTAGTGTGTTTTATAGTGTCTTGGCATAAAACTCCGAAAATTTGATAAAAATTTGAAAAAAAAAAAAAAATTCTTTTGAAAAACCCAAAAAGATGTGTTTTTAGAGTCATTTGAGTCATTTTGGTGTTTGTTTGTGTCTTAGCGCTACTTGGGAGGCAACCCAATACAGTAAATAAAACTTTTGCTTGTTCATTGATTTTTTTTCGATAAATTACAATTGTGTCTAAACATGGCAGAAAGATGGAGCCTTTACAAAGGTTGTGTACGTGAGGCCCCACTACGTGGCAACACTCTCGGAGCAAGAGGTCTCGGAGCAGGAGGCATCGGAGCAGGAGGCATAGGAGCAGGAGGCATCGGAGCAGGAGGCATAGGAGCGGGAGGCACCGAGGATAGATCATTCAAGGCCCCAAACCTTGGTGGAACGCTGGATGACCCAGGAAAGAGGTGCCTCTGGAAGAAAGCTGCAAACCGTTGACGGTCATCAAGCTCATCAAGCTTCCTCTTCATGCCTGATGAATAATTATTTGCAAGCACGTGCAAAGTTCTATTCTCGTGCTTAAGTTGTTTTATCTCTTGCTTCAGGTTCTCCACCTCCGCCATCAATGATTCAACCTGACGGGAGCGAGCAAGGAGGCGTTGGCCCATGTTTGACACAGAACCAGCGCACTGAACGCTGAGAGCCAGGGACTCTTGAACGGCCAACTCATCGGACCGTCCTGAAAGCAGCTGACTATCTCTGGGAGTGAGGAGGTTCCGAGCTACTATCGTAGCTGTTGTGGCGTCCTGCATCACGGAATCTTCACCTGTAAGAGGACCGTTAGAAGATAAGAAAGAAGGGCGCCATACGTTACCTTGAAGCGGCACGCCCGTATCACTGCGGAGACTCAATTCTAAGCTAAGGTTTGATGGGTTTGCCATTTTTTTAAAAAAAGTGTTCAAAGAGAAGGGGTGGACGGAGTAAATTTTCAAAGGGCCGGAAACGAGTTTCAAGAATGGGAAATCTTCAGAGTGTGTAAGTTGGCGGTGATCGATAGCTCTATAAAAAGCCAAGGCAACGCGTCCACCGATTCAAAAAGCCGGAATTTGAGGCGTAAAGTTCGGCGACGCTCCCTCAGCTTTTCAGAAAACGCGTTCAACACGTGGAGGCCATCATCGCAGCTACACGTCTTTAGCCGACAAGCGCAAAGTTCGGCGACGCTTTCTCTGCTTTTCAGAAAGCGCCTGCTCAGAAATCGAAGAGGCGTCTTCAAATATCGAAGAGTCGTCACTATTTCAAAAGGCCGGATTTGCGGGATCAAAACGTTTGTCGACAAGGGTAAGAGAACAGTACCACCACTTGCTATCCCTATATTTGTCGACTTTCATCTTTTATGGCAAGGCAAACCTGAAGAAAATGCCCAACTCTTTCTCACCTCTGAGGGCGCACTTCCAGCAAAGCCTTTCGAAACACTCACTTCTTTCTTCTTCCCCAAAGATGATACCAGATGCCTGGAGTACAGATGACCCAGGAGGAAGCAGCACAACAAATACATGTGCTGATTCATTCACCGCTTCTTCAAAAGCAAAGGTATCTCATATCATCAAGGTCAAAAGCAAAAGTATCCCATATCATGCTCTTTCCCTGTCTTTTCCTTTGTCTTTGTTATTAATCGCATAGCAAAGTGAAATAAGCAATCAACCGGCACTTGGAGTCTATCTAGACTCTATTCCCTGGTTGCTTACCTAGCTTTGCTGAGCTATCCTCTAACCCTCTTCAATACGAATTGGAGAGATTGAACAAAGAAACAGATAAGAGAAGGAAGCTCAGACCTTCGGGGGAGACCAAAGGAAGCCTGCTGCCCAGTTCAAGAGTAGCACAAAGGAAAATCAACGATGGGAGCAGCGCAGTTCAAGAGTAAGCCTGTGGAATCACAAAGATCCAAGCCTCACTGCAATCACCAAGGAGAAGATGGAACGAAAACTCCATAACCAGATTTGCATCTCTAAACTCTTCTCTTTGTTAGATACATTCTGCCATGTTTAGTATGTTTAATTGCTGTTTATATGTTTGTTTGTGTTTAATGTGGTTTTTAACATTGAGGACAATGTTTGATTTAAGTGTGGGGGAGATACTAAAGTGTTTTGATGCAAATTCGTAGGGTTTTATCCACCATAACTTCAAATGTTGTTTCTTGCTGTTTTTAAGTGTGTTTAGTGTGTTTTGACTTAAAAATTCGAAAATCACATAAAAATTTGAAAAACATGTTTTGAAAAGCCTAAAAAGAGTGTTTTGAGTCGTTTTTGTGTCGTAGGTACCTTCCAACACAATGATAAGGATTTGGTTTGTAAGTGCATGACTGTTAAAAAGAGTTATAAACATAGAGAAAAGTTTGATTTACTCTTGGTATATGCTTGGTTATGGTTATAATGTATGACTTCACATGCAATCATAAAAGAAAAATTCGTTTTTGTAACATGCTTGAAGGAAGGAACTCAAACAAACGCTACAACCCTGAGAGACTTGAGCCTATAACGTTCTTTGGAGAGTATAATCTGTGATTTCTTGTTTTCTAAAGTCGTTGCATGATCTCATTATTCTTTGCTTGGTTACTACTTAGAAGGCGTTTCATCATATAGTTCCAAATGCTAGAACTCATGCCCATTTCATTCAAAGCATATTATTGATTTGCATAACACATATTCAAGATGAAGTTGTCTAGTGACCACCATCAAAGCCAAAAAGCCATGTGCCCTTAACTCATTTTGTGTTTAAGTTTAACCCCATTGAGCCGTGTTAGCCCATGTTCTTTGTTAACCCACTTTATCCTCACCTAACCTAGAATATGACCGTCCTTACCCTTGTTCTTGAAGCATAGTAAGCAATGAATTCCTTTTGATTAAGGTATTGCAAGAAAATGAGTGTGGGGGAAGGAATGCTTGTTCTTACGTTTATATGTATGTTTTGAGATTCAAAAAAAAAAAAAAAAAAAAAAAAAAAAAAAAAAAAAAAGTGAAAATAAGTAAGAATGAACTCACGAGCGTTGATGGTTGAAGAAAGGGTCCAAAAAGTGAATATGGCCCTAAAGTTTTGTGTGACTTTCCCTTGGGTGTTCAAAGTTGACTTCTGCGTTCTTAAGGGAATTCTAAGTGCCTGATTCAATACTTTGCTCACTATTGCTTTAAGAATGTTTGTTTACCCTTCACCTTTCATTGTTAGCCAATACCCTAGCCCCGTTACAACCCTTTGACTTCTATCTTGAGTGTTATGTATTTCAATTGTGGAGTTTGAATTTGGTATGAGCATATGGTGTCACTGGTTCTCGCGTCTAAGTAGTAGCATTCCATTCATGAGATCATATCTAAACATGCTTATTAACTCCAGAAATTGCGATACATATATGTGAGTGTTCGTTTTCATGTTTACATCAATCTTCTCACATATGACTAGATTAGGGTGTGTAGTTAGAAATTCTGAGTGAAAATCGAGTGCATATCTTGTAAGGAATTGAGCAAATTCTCTAAGGCATGTTACTACATTCGAAACATGGTTTTAAATGCTTAATTGTGAACTAGTATATGGTGACTATGATTAAGAATGTACTTAAGTGTGAAGATGACTAAAATCTGTGGGAATGATGATTGTTAACGTGTCATGTGCATTGGAAATCCCTAAGACAGTTGTTGGAGGGTTTAGGTTGTGTTTTACGTGTTTAGTGTCGTTTTGTTTATTTGTTTTTATTCTGTTTTGCTCGAGGACTAGCAAAAGATAAGTGTGGGGGAGTTTGATAGGAGCATATTTAGGCGACTTACTTAGCTTGTTTTCGTGCATCTATGTTGTTAATTCATAGTTGTTTTAGTAGTTTAAGCCATTTTCGTGTGTTTTTAGGTTCATATGGCTAAGGAAGCAAAAAGATGCATTTTGGAGCATTTTGGAGCAAAATTGGGCTTGGAATAAATAGCATATGATTGGAGCCAAAGTGTTGGACGAATTTGAAGGCCTTGTATTCATTTTGGACATAAAACAAAGGGCCTAGCCCATTCTCTCTTAAACCAACCCCAAGGCCATGCACTTCCTTCCAATTCCAAAGCCCACAATCACTTCAAAAGCCATGCAAAGAACCATCCATTCCATCAAAAACAATCCATCAATTCACATGCAAAACCACCATTAACACACATGCACCCAAACAAAGCCAACCTAGCTAACCCTACATGCATTCTTTATGCAACTCTTCATCATTCCACCATTCATTCTTTATTCCACAAACAAGTCACATGCATTTCCACCTTCCTACTTCATCATTTCACCACATTCTCCCTCTTTAACTCATTTCATTATTCATTCACTTTGCATTCATTAAATTCCACCCCACATGCACCCTTTATTCTTCATCATTGCAACCATGGCACATTTACACCAACAAAACAACTCTCATGCCATGGCCTACTCATATTCCCATTTCCTTTCCAACATCTCACATGCATTTCCACCTTCCTACTTCATCATTTCACCACATTCTCCCTCTTTAATTCCACATGCATTCACTTCATCATTACACCACCACTCATTCTTTAATTCCACATGCAATTCTTCATCATTCCTTCACACAAATGCTTAAACAAACATCCATATGTTCCCTCCACTCCTCCTATAAATACCCTTGCATTCCCATTCATTCAAATCATCTCATTCACAACACAACAACACACCACAAACACATTCCTTTCTCCCTTAGAATCCAAAAACCATCTTCCATTTCCACCAATCCTCATCCATTTCCATAATTCCCCAACACTTCCATCCCCCCAACCAACCTATCCTTAAACCTTGTGCTACAACAACGAGGAAGAGAAGAGTGCCTAAACGTTCATACAATTCAAGTTTTGAGTTGTTGGAATGTTTAGGTGTTTCTTTGATTTCAAAGTTTCATTTTAATTCTCTTTGTTTTGTACGTATGAGAAATGGAAGAAAAGAGTGCTTAAACGTTCATACAATTCAAGTTTTGAGTTGTTGGAATGTTTAGGTGTTTCTTTGATTTCAAAGTTATGAGGAACTAAACCCCCTTTAGCTAGGGGGTGATTCGAAACTATGTTTATGTTTGTAATATGATTTGATTACTTTTAATTACGTTTCATAAGTTGTGAATTCAATTTGTTTAACTGTTTGATTGATAACCTATTTATGTATGTTTATTAAGAATGAACGCTTAATTTTCATGCATGAATTTGACGCTAGAATATAAGTGAGTTTCACGTAATAGTTATGAACTTATATTCACAAGTAGTGGAGGTTGCTTATAAACAATCGTGTTAAACATATTCTTGGCATAAGTTTCATGCAATCATAGTAACGAATGCCTCGTCAACACTTATAGTTTTCATGATGCTTAATGATTCTTGCTTGTATCTCTATTATGCAATTCATGTAGGGAACTTGTGAGGAATGCTTTGGATTGTCGTATGCAATCATCCAATTCATTAACTTAAGGAAAACTTGACGGTTAATTTAAGCGGACCTAATTAACCCGGGGCGTTGAGAATTCATGGTTTATTGAAATGCAATTAGAAATCTTTTTATTATGCAAGTGTAACATGTGTGGAGATAAACCCCTTGGCTAGCATCCATTCATTCCATTTCATTAATTTCATATTTACATTATGTTTTAATTGCAATTTGTTCATTTAGTTTAATTCCGTCCAAAACTCAATCCCCCTTTACTTTATTGTTCAATTTAGTTAGAAATCATTTTAGTTTGTGTTTTTAAAGCATTTTGAGTCTTTTGTTTTGTCTTAGTGTTTTAACGTTTAGTTTCACATTCTTTGAGTCCAGTTTAGTGTTTTATCTTGTTTTTACGTTTTTGAAGTCAAATCCAAGTGGTTAACAATCCCTCCTAATCCCCGGTCCAGAACGATCCCTACTTACATCCATACTACAATTGTCAAAAAGAGGGTTTAATTTGTGCGCGTATAATTCTCGCATCACCAATCACAACCTGAGAAACAAGAGAAGTAAGATTAGCAAGTTGTGATTGAATTTCAGAAATAGCACTCACCTCATTTACACTTTGTTGCCGTGGGGCTTCCCTTTGGCCCACTCCTTCATATTGTTGAGCGTTGAGCGCTCGGTTGGCTATGAGAATCTTTGCATCCCTTGGTGTTTTGTCCACCAATGCTCCTCCCGCTGATGCATCAAGCATTTGACGTTCGATAGGAAGGAGGCCCTCATAGAAATATTGAAGGAGAAGTTCCTCCTTCATTTGATGTTGAGGACATGAAGCTACAAGGCCCTTGAAGCGCTCATGATAAGCCGGGAATGTCTCACCATAATTCTATTGAATACCACTAATTTTCTTCCGTAGGAGAATCACTCTTGAAGTAGGGAAGAATTTCTCCAAGAAAGCACGCTTCATACTCTCCCACGAAGTCACCGTTCCTGGGGCGAATTCGTAGAGCCAATCTTTGGCCTTGTCCATAAGTGAAAATGGAAAAGCCTTCATCTTCAATATACTCCCATCCACAGTGACGGGGGTCATGCTCGAACAAACCACCTCGAACTCCTTCAAGTGTTTGTTGGGGTCTTCCATAGACAAGTGATAGGAGCATATTCATGCGACTTAAATGGCTTGTTCTCGTGCATTTACGTTATGTTTCTCTAGTTATTTTAGTCCTTTATGCTTCTTTTGTGTGTTTTCAGGTTCTAAGGGCTTAAGGAAGAAAAAAGATGCATTTTGGAGCATTTTGGAGCAAAATTGGGCTTGGAATGGATGGCATATGATTGGAGCCAAAATGTTGGACGAATTTGAAGGCCTTGTATTCACTTTGGACATAAAACAAAGGGCCTAGCCCATTCTCTCTTAAACCAAGCCCTTTGCCATGCATTTCCTTCCAATTCCAAAGCCCACAATCAATTCAAATGCCATGCAAATCCATATTCAACACCCTAAACTACAAGCATGCATCATCTCACCAAGCAATCAAACAAGCCACATGCATGTCCCTTTAATCATTCAACCACATTCCCACTTTCCTAGCTAACCCTACATGCATTCTTTATTCACTCTTCATCATTGCACCACAAATCATTCACCCACATGCACTCATATTCCCATTTCCATTCCAACATCTCACATGCATTTCCACCTTCCTACTTCATCATTTCACCACATTCTCCCTCTTTAACTCACATGCACCCAAACAAAGCCAACCTAGCTAACCCTACATGCATTATTTATTCACTTTCCATCATTGCACCACCAATTCACCCACATGCATTTCCAACCATTCACACCCCTTTAATCATTCTCCTAGCTATCATTCACATGCTCTCCCATCCATTCTCTCCCTATATGTTCCCTCCACTACTCCTATAAATACCCTTGCACTCTCATCATTCAAGGCATTCTTCATCTCATTCACAACACAACACTCTTCAAAATCATCCATTCTTCCCCCTTTGGCCGTGAGTTTCCCTTCCATTTCTCCTCCATTTCTTCCATTTCCATAAATTCTCCAAACCATTCAACACACCAACAACATCCCTTAAACCTTGTGCTACAACAACGAGGAAGAGAAGAGTGCCTAAACGTTCATACAATTCAAGTTTTGAGTTGTTGGAATGTTTAGGTGTTTCTTTGATTTCAAAGTTTCATTTTAATTCTCTTTGTTTTGTATGTATGGAAGAGAAGAGTGCTTAAACGTTCATACAATTCAAGCTTTGAGTTGTTGGAATGTTTAGGTGTTTCTTTGATTTCAAGGTTATGAGGAACTAAACCCCCTTTAGGTAGGGGGTGATTCGAAACTATGTTTATATTTGCAATATGAATTGATTAACTTCCGTTGGAATTTCATAAGTTGTGGATTCAATTTGTTTAACCGTTTGATTGATAGCTTATTTATGAATGTTTATTAAGAATGCGCGCTTAATTTTCATGCATAAATATGACGCTAGAATATAAGTGAATTTCACCTAATCGTTATGAACTTATATTCACAAGTAGTGGAGGTTGCTTATAAACAATCGTGTTAAACATATTCTTGGCACGAGTTTCATGCTCATCATAGTAACGAATGCCTCGTCAACACTTATAGTTTTCATAATGCTTAATGATCTTGATTGTATCTTTATTGTGCTGTTCACGTAAAGGACTTTTGGAGAATGTTGTGAATTGCGTTGCGCAAACCCATCCAATTCATTAACTTAAGGAAAACTTGACGGTTAATTTAAGCGGACCTAATTAATCCGGAGTGTTGAGTATCATAATTTATCGAAAGACCAACTGAGAATCAATCTTGTATGCAAGTATAACATGTGTGGAGAAAAACCCCTTAGCTAGCCTTCATTCCATTCATTCCATCACAATTTCATATTTACATTCCGCTCAGTTTATTAACTTGTTTTGTTATTTCAAATTTCGTCAAATCAAAACTTTCCCCCCCCTTTTTACTTTCTTGTTCTTTAGTGCTTAGAATCTGTTTAGTTTGTGTTTTAAAGTATTTTGAATCAAGCCATAATCTTAAATTCGTCCAAAATTAGTTTTGAGTCTTTTGGTTTGTCTTAATGTTTTAACGTTTAGTTTCACATTCTTTGAGTCTAGTTTAGTGTTTTATCTTGTTTTTACGTTTTTGAATCAGTTTACAAGGTCTTAGCAATCCCTCCTAATCCCCGGTCCAGAACGATCCCTACTTATACTTATACTACAATTGACAAAAAGAGGGTTTAATTTGTGTGCATATAATTTTCGCATCAAATTTTGGCGCCGTTGCCGGGGATTAGCAACTTTGCTAGTCCCTTTTCTTTATTTTTATTTTTATTTTTTTATTTTTTTTTTTGTTTTTCGTGCATTCTTATTTCAGATTCTTAGTTTGTTTGTTTTCTTGTTTTTCAGGTACTGTGTATGACTCGTAGCTCTCGTCCTATTATAGAGAACATCTCCGACTTTGACGGTGATTTTGAACGCACTTTGAGGAGAACGAGGAGTCAACAAGAGCCACCACAACCTCCACCACAACCTGGGCTTGAAGAGGACGAAGTAGGTGTAGAAGAAAAGCCCACTGACCAAATTTTTGAAGAAGAACAAGCCATGGCAGCAGATAATAGAACCATCAAGGAGCTTTCGGCCTCGGGTTTGGATAATGCATTGCCTCTTTGTATCCAATACCCCACGGCTGCAGAGGGGACGACTGAGGTGTTTGAACTCAAATCCAGTTTGTTACACCATATTCCGAAGTTCCATGGCTTGTCTATGGAAGACCCCAACAAACACTTGAAGGAGTTCGAGGTGGTTTGTTCGAGCATGACCCCCGTCACTGTGGATGGGAGTATATTGAAGATGAAGGCTTTTCCATTTTCACTTATGGACAAGGCCAAAGATTGGCTCTACGAACTAGCCCCAGGAACGGTGACTTCGTGGGAGAGTATGAAGCGTGCTTTCTTGGAGAAATTCTTCCCTACTTCAAGAGTGATTCTCCTACGGAAGAAAATTAGTGGTATTCAACAGAATTATGGTGAGACATTCCCGGCTTATCATGAGCGCTTCAAGGGCCTTGTAGCTTCATGTCCTCAACATCAAATGAAGGAGGAACTTCTCCTTCAATATTTCTATGAGGGCCTCCTTCCTATCGAACGTCAAATGCTTGATGCCTCAGCGGGAGGAGCATTGGTGGACAAAACACCAAGGGATGCCAAGATTCTCATAGCCAACCGAGCACTCAACGCTCAACAATATGAAGGAGTGGGCCAAAGGGAAGCCCCACGGCAACAAAGTGTAAATGAGGTGAGTGCTATTTCTGAAATTCAATCACAACTTGCTAATCTTACTTCTCTTGTTTCTCAGGTTGTGAATGGTCCAAAAGCACAAGAACACCAAGTTTGTGGCGTGTGCTCAATTCAAGGGCATCCATCCGACAAGTGCCCTCAACTAATCGAGAATGGTGGGTGGGAATCTGCCAATGCAATTGGGTTCCAAGGACAAAATCAACACAACCCATACTCGAACACTTACAATGCCGGATGGAGGGACCATCCAAACTTCAAATGGAGGGAGCCACAACAAGCTGCCCAACAAGGAGGATTTAGGCCAAACCCCCCTGGGTTTTATTCCAAGCCGTATGCACCCCAACAATCCCAACAACCTTCGACATCATCTCATTCAGGTACGTCCTTGGAAAGTAATCAAGCTATGCAATTACTAACCTCTATTTCGCAGGGGTTGCAAAATCAAAACAACCGGATAGAAAATAACGAGAAGGAGATGATGGATATGAAGAAACAAATGGGGCAGATTTCTGAGTTCCTTGGACAGATTAGAGATAAAGGAAAGCTTCCTAGCTCAACCACAGTCAATCCAAAGGGAGGATTCGAATCCGCCAAGGCCATCACCCTAAGGAGTGGAAAAGAAGTTGGGACCGAGCCAAACAATTCCAAATCTGCCCAGGAAGTAGATGAAGAGACGACACAACCTAAGGAAGTGTCTAGCTCACCCACGGAAAGAGTGAAAAACCCAATGCCGCAGGCCTCCAATTACCCTAACTCGGCCAAATCAGGTGATTTAAGTTCAAATTCATGTACTTCACGTCCTAATCTGCCCAATGTACCTTTTCCTCGCAGGTTCATGCAAGAAAAAAAGGAAGAAAGCGAGAAGGACATTCTTGAAACGTTCCGGAAGGTGCAAGTGAACATACCGCTTCTCGATGCAATCAAACAGGTTCCAAAGTATGCTAAATTCCTCAAGGACCTATGCAATACAAAGAGAAGAAGGGCAAACAAAGAGGTAGTTAAGGTAAGCGAGAATGTGTCCGCTGTTTTGCAACGTAAACTACCTACCAAGTGCAAAGACCCCGGTAGTTTCACGATTCCTTGTTTGATTGGACATAATCGTTTTGAACATGCCATGCTTGATTTAGGTGCATCCATAAATGTCATGCCTTATTCCATTTATGCATCAATGAACCTTGGCGAGTTAAAACAAGATGGCGTTATAATTCAATTGGCCGATCGTTCTAACGCTTATCCCAAGGGAGTCCTTGAGGATGTTTTAGTGCAGGTCAATCACCTTATTTTCCCCGCAGATTTCTATGTTTTAGACATGGAGGATTCAAGCCATGCTCCATCATTGCCAATCTTGCTAGGCCGTCCCTTCATGAAAACAGCAAGAACAAAGATTGATGTGTATACGGGAACATTGACCATGGAGTTTGATGGGGACATTATTCATTTTAATCTTTCTGAAACCATTAAACATCCAATTGAGGACCATTCTTGTTTTGCTATTGATATTGTTGATTCTTTGGCACAGGTGCATTTGGATCAAATGAACGAAGATGCACTTGAAGTAGCCTTAACCCACGGCATGCAATCTGACCATATTACCGTACCCCCTTGTGATGAAGTACTTGAAATGGTCGCTGCCCTCGAGTCATTGCCCTTCCACTCTGGTAAGTCTCCAATCTCACTTTTAGATTCGGTTTTGACTAACAAGTTACTTCCATCAACTGAGCAGCCACCTACACTTGAGTTAAAGCCATTACCTAGTCACTTGAAGTATGTGTTCTTGGGCCAAGATCAAACGCTACCCGTCATCATTTCAAACTTACTCACGGCTCAAGAAGAAGACAAGTTGATAAGGGTGTTAAAAGAGCACAAATCTGCCATTGGATGGACTTTGGCGGATATCAAAGGCATTAGTCCCACCACGTGCATGCATCGCATCCTTTTGGAGGAGGAAGCCAAGCCATCTCGTGAAGCTCAACGTCGCCTTAATCCACCTATGATGGAAGTAGTGAAAAAGGAGGTTATAAAATTACTTGATTGTGGTGTTATATATCCTATTTCTGATAGTCGTTGGGTGTCACCTGTGCAGGTTGTTCCAAAGAAGTCTGGCGTCACAGTGGTGAAGAATGAAGAACAAGAGCTTGTCCCCACTCGTGTTGTGACTGGTTGGCGTGTTTGCATTGATTACAGGAAGTTAAATGCCATGACAAGGAAGGATCACTTTCCATTACTATTCATGGATGATTTTAGCGTGTTTGGCAATTCATTTGATCATTGCTTGAATAATCTGACTTTAATCTTGAAACGTTGTGTTGAAACGAATCTTGTACTTAATTGGGAAAAATGCCACTTCATGGTTAAGCAAGGTATTGTTCTAGGCCATATCATTTCTGAAAAAGGCATTGAAGTAGATAAATCGAAGGTAGACCTTGTTCGCCACTTACCCTCTCCAACTTCGGTTAGAGAGGTTCGTTCGTTTCTTGGCCACGCAGGTTTTTATAGGCGTTTCATTAAGGATTTCTCCAAGATTGCACAGCCACTATGCCGGTTACTTCAAAAAGAGGTGGTTTTCGAGTTTGATGAAGCATGCTCCACGGCATTCAAGCACTTGAAGGAAGCTCTCACTTCGGCTCCTATTATCACACCTCCAGATTGGAGCCTTCCATTCGAGTTAATGTGTGATGCGTCGGACTATGCCATTGGTGCTGTTTTGGGACAGCGAAAGAACAAGCAACCCCACGTGATCTATTATGCTTCTAGGACACTAAATGATGCTCAATTAAATTATTCAACCACTGAGAAAGAATTACTTGCTGTGGTTTTTGCATTAGATAAGTTCCGATCTTACTTACTTGGTACTAAAGTTGTTATTTTTACTGATCATGCAGCTCTCAAATATTTGCTCACGAAAAAGGAGGCCAAGCCTAGATTGATTCGATGGATGTTGCTTCTACAAGAGTTTGACATTGAGATTCGGGATAAGAAAGGCGTGGAGAATGTGGTGGCTGACCACCTAAGTCGAATGGTACATGAGGAAGTAGCGCCAATTTCTGAAACCTTTCCCGATGAGCAATTAATGTCTATCCAGGTAAGTGAGCCTTGGTATGCTGATTTGGTTAATTTTCTGGTGTCTAAGCAAGTTCCTAACACCTTAAGCAAGGCTCAACGTGATAAATTAAAAAAGGATGCACGTTTTTATGTTTGGGATGACCCTTATTTGTGGAAAATATGCCCTGATCAGATTGTGCGTCGTTGTGTTCATGAATCTGAATTTAATTCCATTTTGAGTTTTTGCCATACATATGCATGTGGTGGACACTTTGGCACACAACGCACCGCGTTTAAGGTTCTTGAGAGTGGTTTTTATTGGCCTACATTGTTTAGAGATGCTAGGGCTTTTTGCTTAACATGTGATAGATGTCAAAAGACCGGAAGTATAGGCCAAAGAGACCAAATGCCGCAAACCCCAATCCTTGTTGTTGAAATCTTTGATGTTTGGGGTATTGATTTTATGGGTCCATTCCCTATGTCTTTTGGTTTTACGTACATTTTACTTGCCGTTGATTATGTGTCAAAGTGGGTGGAAGCTAAAGCCACCCGAACTAACGATTCTAGAGTTGTTGCAGACTTTGTGAAATCTAACATTTTCTCTAGATTTGGGATGCCTCGAGTGCTCATAAGCGATGGTGGGACTCATTTTTGCAACCGCACCATTATAGCATTGCTCAAGAAGTACAACGTGATGCATAAGGTTTCCACACCTTATCACCCCCAAACCAGTGGCCAAGCCGAAGTTTCAAATCGAGAAATCAAGCAAATCCTGGAAAAGACCGTTGGACCGAATAGAAAAGATTGGAGCTTGCGCTTGGAGGATGCACTATGGGCCTATCGAACGGCGTACAAAACGCCCATTGGTATGTCCCCATTTCGGCTAGTCTATGGCAAGCCGTGCCATCTACCCGTAGAGCTTGAGCACAAGGCACATTGGGCGGTCAAGACCTTCAATATGGATGTGGACGCGGCTGGAAACCATAGGAAGCTACAATTGAGCGAGCTTGAAGAGATTAGGCATGAAGCGTATGAGAATGCCCGGATTTACAAGGAGAAGACCAAGGCCGTCCATGACAAGATGATTAGAGGCAAAACCTTCTCAATTGGGCAGAAAGTGTTGTTATTCAACTCTCGTCTTCGATTATTCCCCGGTAAGTTACGTTCAAAGTGGGTTGGCCCTTTTATTGTCACTAATGTTTTCTCTCATGGTGCAGTACAAATCAAAAGTTCAAGGACGCAGCAAGAATTCAAAGTGAATGGGCATCGATTGAAGCCCTATTACGAGATGTTTGAGGAGCATGTCGTGGAGGAGGTACCCCTCCATGCCGTGGAACCTAGTCAAGCTTAAATGGAGGTACCGTCCGGCTGCAAGACGTAAAAGAAAGCGCTACTTGGGAGGCAACCCAATACAGTGAATAAAACAAAGCTTTTTCATTAATTTTCGAGAAATTACAAATGTATCTAACAAATGGAGCTTCACAAAGGTTGTTTTTGTTTTTGTTTGCGTGAAGAACCGCCACGAGGCAAAACTCTAGAAGCGGAAGGCATCGAAGCAGGAGGCATCGGAGCAAGAGGCATCGGAGCAGAAGGCATAGGAGCGGGAGGCATAGGATATAGAGCATTCCAGGCCCCAATACTTGGCGGAACGCTGGATGACCCAGGAAAGAGGTGCCCCTGGAAGAAAGACGCAAGCCGTTGACGGTCACTTTGCATCCGACCTTGAGATTCCAGCATCTCATCAAGCTTCCTCTTCATGCCGGACGAATAGTTATTGGCAAGCACATGCAAAGTTCTATTCTCATACTTAAGTTGTTTGATCTCTTGTTTCAGGATCTCAACCTCCGCCATCAAAGATTCAACCTGACGGGAGCGAGCAAGGAGGCGTTGGCCCATGTTGGACACAGAGCCTGCGCACTGCACGCTGAGAGCCAGGGACTCTTGAACGGCCAACTGATCGGACCGTCCTGAAAGCAGCTGACTATCTCTGGGAGTGAGGAGGTTCCGAGCTACTATCGTAGCTGTTGTGGCGTCCTGCATCACGGAGTCTTCAACTGTAAGAGGACCGTCAGAAGATAAGAAAGAAGGGCGCCATACGTTATCTTGTTGCGGCATGCCCGAATCACTGCGGAGACTCAATTCTAAGCTAAGGTTCGATGGGTTTGCCATTTTTCAAAAGTGTTCAAAAAGAAGGGGTGGACGGAGTAAATTTTCGAAAGGCCGGAACCAATTTTTTTCAGAATGGGAAATCTTCAGAGTGTGTAAGTTGGCGGTGATCGATAGCTCTATAAAAAGCCAAGGCAACGCGTCCACCGATTCAAAAAGCCGGAATTTGAGGTGCAAAGTTCGGCGACGCTCCCTCAGCTTTTCAGAAAACGCGTTCAACACGTGGAGGCCATCATCGCAGCTACACGTCTTTAGCCGACAGGCGCAAAGTTCAGCGACGCTTTCTCTGCTTTTCAGAAAGCGCGTGCAGCTTTATCGAAGAGACGTCTTCAAAGATCGAGGAGTCGTCACTATTCCAAAAAGCCGGATTTGCGGGATCAAAATGTTTGTCGACAACGGTAAAAGCACAGTATCACCACTTGCTATTGAATTCCCTATATATGTCGACCTTCATTTTTTTTTTTGGCAAGACAGAACTGAAGAAAATGCCCAACTCTTTCTCACCTCTGAGGGTGCACTCCCAGCAAAGCCTTTCGAGATACTCCATTCTCTCTTCTTTCCCAAAGATGATACCAGATGCCTGGAGTACAGATGATCCAGGAGGAAGCAGCACAACACATACATGTGCTGATTCATTCACCGCTTCTTCAAAAGCAAAGGTATCTCATATCATCAAGGGCAAAAGCAAAGGTATCTCATATCATGCTTTTTCCCTGTCTTTTCCTTTGTCCTTGATATTACTTGCATGGCAAAGTGAAATAAGCAATCAGCCGGCACTTGGAGTCTATCTGGACTCTATTCCCTGGTTGCTTACCTAGCTTTGCTGAGCTATCCTCTAACCCTCTTCAATACGAATTGGAGAGATTGAACAAGGAAACAGTTAAGAGGAGAAAGCTCAGACCTTCGGGGGAGACCAAAGGAAGCCTGCTGCCCAGTTCAAGAGTAGCACAAAGGAAAATCAACGATGGGAACAGCGCAGTTCAAGAGTAAGCCTGTGGAATCACAAAGATCCAAGCCTCACTGCAATGATCAAGGAGAAGATGGAACGAACACTCCACAACCAGATTTGCATTTCTAAACTCTTCTCTTTGTTAGATACATTCAGCCATGTTTAGTATGTTTAATTGCTGTTTATATGTTTGTTTGTGTTTAGTGTGGTTTTTAACATTGAGGACAATGTTTGATTTAAGTGTGGGGGAGTTATTAAAGTGTTTTGATGCAAATTCGTAGGGTTTTATCCACCATAAACCTCAAATGTTGTTTCTTGCTGTTTTTAAGTGTGTTTAGTGTGTTTTGACTTAAAATTTCGAAAATCACATAAAAATTTGAAAAACATGTTTTGAAAAGCCTAAAAAGAGTGTTTTGAGTCGTTTTTGTGTCTTAGGTCACCTTCCAACACAATGATAAGGATTTGGTTTCTAATTGCATGACTGTTGAAAAGAGTTATAAACATGGAGAAAAGTTTGATTTACTCTTGGTATATGCTTGGTTATGGTTATAATGTATGACTTCACATGTAATCATAAAAGAAAAAAAAAAAAAAAAAAAAATTAGTTATGTAACATGCTTGAAGGAAGGAACTCAAACAAACGCTACAACCCTGAGAGACTTGAGCCTATAACGTTCTTTGGAGAGTATAATCTGTGATTTCTTGTTTTCCAAAGTTGTTGCATGATCTCATTATTCTTTGCTTGGTTACTACTTAGAAGGCGTTTCATCATATAGTTCCAAATGCTAGAACTCATGCCCATTTCATTCAAAGCATGTTATTGATTTACATAACATATTCAAGATGAAGTTGTGTAATTGCCACCATAGCCAAATAACCTCACTTCCCATATTTCGTATATGTTGTAAGTTTTACCCCCGTTGAGTTTTGTTTAGCCTTTATTCTTTGTCAACCCACATTATCCTCACCTAGCCTAGTTTAGGACAATCCACACCCTTGTTCTTAAAAGATAGTGAGCATAACTTAAATGAATTCCTTTTGAGTTACATTATGCAAGAAAATAAGTGTGGGGGAAGGAATGCTTGTTCTTAAGTATGTTTTGAGTTTCAAACAGAAAAGAAAGAAAAAAAAAAAAAAAAAAAAAAAAAAAAAAAAAGAGCTTGAAAAATGAAAGAATGAGTGATTGAAGAAAGGGCTCAAAACACCAATTCTGGCCCTAAATTGTCTCCCTTTTTGTTCCAAAGTTGAGTTTTCATTCAAAAGTGAATTCTAAGTTGATTCAATTGTCTTGCTCACTATTTCTTTAAGAACCTTTGTTTTCCATATCCCTTCTTTGTTATCCACACACCCCAAGCCCCATTACAACCCGTGACTTCAATCTTGAGTGTTATGTGTTTCAATTTGTGGAGTTTGAACTTGGTATGAGCATATGGTGTCACTGGTTCTCGCGTCTAAGTAGTAGCATTCCATTCATGAGATCATATCTAAACTTGATTATTAACTCCAGAAATTGCGTTCTTTGTGATACATATATGTGAGTGTCGTTTTCATGTTTACATCAATCTTCTCACATATGACTAGATTAGGGTGTGTAGTTAGAAATTCTGAGTGAAAATCGAGTGCATATCTTGTAAGGAATTGAGCAAATTCTCTAAGGCATGTTACTACATTCAAAACATGGTTTTAAATGCTTAATTGTGAACTAGTATATGGTGACTATGATTAAGAATGTACTTAAGTGTGAAGATGACTAAAATCTGTGGGAATGATGATTTTTAACTTGTCATGTGCATTGGAAATCCCTAAGACTGTTGTTGGAAGGTTTAGGTGTGTTTTACTTGTTTTGTTTCGTTTCGTTTTGTTTTGTTTTTCTTTCTGTTTTGCTCGAGGACTAGCAAAAGATAAGTGTGGGGGAGTTTGATAGGAGCATATTCATGCGACTTAAATGGCTTGTTCTCGTGCATTTACGTTATGTTTCTCTAGTTATTTTAGTCCTTTATGCTTCTTTTGTGTGTTTTCAGGTTCTAAGGGCTTAAGGAAGAAAAAAGATGCATTTTGGAGCATTTTGGAGCAAAATTGGGCTTGGAATGGATGGCATATGATTGGAGCCAAAATGTTGGACGAATTTGAAGGCCTTGTATTCACTTTGGACATAAAACAAAGGGCCTAGCCCATTCTCTCTTAAACCAAGCCCTTTGCCATGCATTTCCTTCCAATTCCAAAGCCCACAATCAATTCAA
The DNA here is from genome assembly GCF_019419815.1 of Pyrus x bretschneideri. Taxonomy (NCBI): domain Eukaryota; kingdom Viridiplantae; phylum Streptophyta; class Magnoliopsida; order Rosales; family Rosaceae; genus Pyrus; species Pyrus x bretschneideri. The sequence goes on from NW_025999452.1 coordinate 31,758, forward strand.
ATGCCATGCAAATCCATATTCAACACCCTAAACTACAAGCATGCATCATCTCACCAAGCAATCAAACAAGCCACATGCATGTCCCTTTAATCATTCAACCACATTCCCACTTTCCTAGCTAACCCTACATGCATTCTTTATTCACTCTTCATCATTGCACCACAAATCATTCACCCACATGCACTCATATTCCCATTTCCTTTCCAACATCTCACATGCATTTCCACCTTCCTACTTCATCATTTCACCACATTCTCCCTCTTTAACTCACATGCACCCAAACAAAGCCAACCTAGCTAACCCTACATGCATTATTTATTCACTTTTCATCATTGCACCACCAATTCACCCACATGCATTTCCAACCATTCACACCCCTTTAATCATTCTCCTAGCTATCATTCACATGCTCTCCCATCCATTCTCTCCCTATATGTTCCCTCCACTACTCCTATAAATACCCTTGCACTCTCATCATTCAAGGCATTCTTCATCTCATTCACAACACAACACTCTTCAAAATCATCCATTCTTCCCCCTTTGGCCGTGAGTTTCCCTTCCATTTCTCCTCCATTTCTTCCATTTCCATAAATTCTCCAAACCATTCAACACACCAACAACATCCCTTAAACCTTGTGCTACAACAACGAGGAAGAGAAGAGTGCCTAAACGTTCATACAATTCAAGTTTTGAGTTGTTGGAATGTTTAGGTGTTTCTTTGATTTCAAAGTTTCATTTTAATTCTCTTTGTTTTGTATGTATGGAAGAGAAGAGTGCTTAAACGTTCATACAATTCAAGCTTTGAGTTGTTGGAATGTTTAGGTGTTTCTTTGATTTCAAGGTTATGAGGAACTAAACCCCCTTTAGGTAGGGGGTGATTCGAAACTATGTTTATATTTGCAATATGAATTGATTAACTTCCGTTGGAATTTCATAAGTTGTGGATTCAATTTGTTTAACCGTTTGATTGATAGCTTATTTATGAATGTTTATTAAGAATGCGCGCTTAATTTTCATGCATAAATATGACGCTAGAATATAAGTGAATTTCACCTAATCGTTATGAACTTATATTCACAAGTAGTGGAGGTTGCTTATAAACAATCGTGTTAAACATATTCTTGGCACGAGTTTCATGCTCATCATAGTAACGAATGCCTCGTCAACACTTATAGTTTTCATAATGCTTAATGATCTTTGATTGTATCTTTATTGTGCTGTTCACGTAAAGGACTTTTGGAGAATGTTGTGAATTGCGTTGCGCAAACCCATCCAATTCATTAACTTAAGGAAAACTTGACGGTTAATTTAAGCGGACCTAATTAATCCGGAGTGTTGAGTATCATAATTTATCGAAAGACCAACTGAGAATCAATCTTGTATGCAAGTATAACATGTGTGGAGAAAAACCCCTTAGCTAGCCTTCATTCCATTCATTCCATCACAATTTCATATTTACATTCCGCTCAGTTTATTAACTTGTTTTGTTATTTCAAATTTCGTCAAATCAAAACTTTCCCCCCCCTTTTTACTTTCTTGTTCTTTAGTGCTTAGAATCTGTTTAGTTTGTGTTTTAAAGTATTTTGAATCAAGCCATAATCTTAAATTCGTCCAAAATTAGTTTTGAGTCTTTTGGTTTGTCTTAATGTTTTAACGTTTAGTTTCACATTCTTTGAGTCTAGTTTAGTGTTTTATCTTGTTTTTACGTTTTTGAATCAGTTTACAAGGTCTTAGCAATCCCTCCTAATCCCCGGTCCAGAACGATCCCTACTTATACTTATACTACAATTGACAAAAAGAGGGTTTAATTTGTGTGCATATAATTTTCGCATCAACAAGCCATGGAACTTCGGAATATGGTGTAACAAACTGGATTTGAGTTCAAACACCTCAGTCGTCCCCTCTGCAGCCGTGGGGTATTGGATACAAAGAGGCAATGCATTATCCAAACCCGAGGCCGAAAGCTCCTTGATGGTTCTATTATCTGCTGCCATGGCTTGTTCTTCTTCAAAAATTTGATCAGTGGGCTTTCCTTCTACACCTACTTCGTCCTCTTCAAGCCCAGGTTGTGGTGGAGGTTGTGGTGGCTCTTGTTGACTCCTCGTTCTCCTCAAAGTGCGTTCAAAATCACCGTCAAAGTCGGAGATGTTCTCTATAATCGGCCGAGAGCTACGAGTCATACACAGTACCTAAAAAACAAGAAAACAAACAAACTAAGAATCTGAAATAAGAATGTACGAAAAACAAAAAATAAAAATAAAGACAAGGGACTAGCAAAGTTGCTAATCCCCGGCAACGGCGCCAAAATTTGATACGAGATTTATACGCGTACAAATTAAACCCTCTTTTTGACAATTGTAGTATGGATGTAAGTAGGGATCGTTCTGGACCGGGGATTAGGAGGGCTTGCTAAAACCTTCTAAATTGACTTAAGAACGTAAAAACAATATAAAACACTAAACTAGACTCAAAGAATGTAAAACTAAAATTTAAAACATTAAGACAAACCAAAAGACTCAAAACTAATTTTGGACGAATTTAAGATTATGGCTTGATTCAAACTACTTTAAAAACACAAACTAAACAGATTCTAAGCACTAAAGAACAAGAAAGTAAAGGGGGGGGGGGGAAAAGTTTTGATTTGACGAAAATTGAAATAACAAAACAAGTTAATAAACTGAGCGGAATGTAAATATGAAATTGTGATGGAATGAATGGAATGAAGGCTAGCTAAGGGGTTCTTCTCCACACATGTTATACTTGCATACAAGATTGATTCTCAGTTGGTCTTTCGATAAATTATGAAACTCAACACTCCGGATTAATTTGGTCCGCTTAAATTAACCGTCAAGTTTTCCTTAAGTTAATGAATTGGATGGGTTTGCGCAACGCAATTCACAACATTCTCCAAAAGTCCTTTACGTGAACGGCACAATAAAGATACAATCAAAGATCATTAAGCATTATGAAAACTATAAGTGTTGACGAGGCATTCGTTACTATGATGAGCATGAAACTCGTGCCAAGAATATGTTTAACACGATTGTTTATAAGCAACCTCCACTACTTGTGAATATAAGTTCATAACGATTAGGTGAAATTCACTTATATTCTAGCGTCATATTTATGCATGAAAATTAAGCGCGCATTCTTAATAAACATTCATAAATAAGCTATCAATCAAACGGTTAAACGAATTGAATCCACAACTTATGAAATTCCAACGAAAGTTAATCAATTCATATTGCAAATATAAACATAGTTTCGAATCACCCCCTACCTAAAGGGGGTTTAGTTCCTCATAACTTTGAAATCAAAGAAACACCTAAACATTCCAACAACTCAAGACTTTGAATTGTATGAACGTTTAAGCACTCTTCTCTTCCATACATACAAAACAAATAGAATTAAAATGAAACTTTGAAATTAAAGAAACACCTAAACATTCCAACAACTCAAACTTGAATTGTATGAACGTTTAGGCACTCTTCTCTTCCTCGTTGTTGTAGCACAAGGTTTAAGGATAGGTTGTGTGATGGTATGAAGTGTTTTGGAGGGATGGGAAATGGTTGGATAGTGGCTGCAATGGAGGAGAGAAACTGCACAGAAAATGGGAGGATATGCACGGCAAAGGGCTTGGGAAATGGTGTGTTTGTGTATGAAATGAGGAATGCTTTGAATGATGAGAATGCAAGGGCTTTTATTGGAGAATGAAGGTGTGAATGGCTGTTTGTTTAAGCATGCAAGTGGCTAATTAATGATGAACAAACAGCTAAGAAAGCATATGCAAGCTGGAATTGCACAAGGGTGCCAAAGGGAACCCACGGCAAAGGGCTTTTTGGTGCATGTGATGGCTGTTTTGTGTTGGTTAAAGCTTGTGAAAGCATGTGCAATGTATGGTGGATGAATGAGATTGCATGTGGCTTTATGGTGGAATGTTTAAAGGGTGCATGTGAGTGGGTATGTGGCTGAAAATGCATGTGCAACAACAAAGAAGAAAGCTGAAAATGCATAAGGTGTACACGGCAAGGGTTTGGATTTGTGGTGGGTGGATGAAAGAATAATGTCAAGGTGTGGGGTTGTTAAAGGGGTTGAGTGTGTTGGAGATGCATGTGATGCATGGCAAGGTTGGAGAAAAGGTGTGATAAGTGATAAGTGATAAGTGATAAGTGATAAGTGATAAGTGATTGGTTTGTGGTGAGTGATAAATGAATGATATGCTAAGTGATAAATGAATGATATGTTGAGTGATAAGTTAAATGGTAGTGATAAGTGAGTGGTTTGATAAGTGAATGGTATGATAAGTGAATGGTTATGATGAGTGAATGAGTGTATGGTTTAAAATGGGAAACAAGGCCCTTCCTTGCATGGCAAGGAAGGGAAACACCAAGGGACACACGGCAAGGGTAACAATGTTGGAAGGGACATTGTTTTGTGACCTAGAATAAGTAGGATTCCTTGATATTGTTCAAACAAAAGGTCTTTAGGTCTTCAATTTCGTCCATTCCTTTTGCTCCGAGCATATGCTATCCATTCCAAGCCCAATTTTGCTCCAAAATGCTCGAAAATGCATCTTTTTGCTTCCTTAGCCATATGAACCTAAAAACACACGAAAATGGCTTAAACTACTAAAACAAATATGAATTAACAACATAGATGCACGAAAACAAGCTAAGTAAGTCGCCTAAATATGCTCCTATCAGTGACCTAGAATAAGTAGGATTCCTTGATATTGTTCAAACAAAAGGTCTTTAGGTCTTCAATTTCGTCCATTCCTTTTGCTCCGAGCATATGCTATCCATTCCAAGCCCAATTTTGCTCCAAAATGCTCGAAAATGCATCTTTTTGCTTCCTTAGCCATATGAACCTAAAAACACACGAAAATGGCTTAAACTACTAAAACAAATATGAATTAACAACATAGATGCATGAAAACAAGCTAAGTAAGTTGCCTAAATATGCTCCTATCACTTTTCTATTCAGCCCAACGGTCTTTTCCAGGATTTGCTTGATTTCTCGATTTGAAACTTCGGCTTGGCCACTGGTTTGGGGGTGATAAGGTGTGGAAACCTTATGCATCACGTTGTACTTCTTGAGCAATGCTATAATGGTGCGGTTGCAAAAATGAGTCCCACCATCGCTTATGAGCACTCGAGGCATCCCAAATCTAGAGAAAATGTTAGATTTTACAAAGTCTGCAACAACTCTAGAATCGTTAGTTCGGGTGGCTTTAGCTTCCACCCACTTTGACACATAATCAACGGCAAGTAAAATGTACGTAAAACCAAAAGACATAGGGAATGGACCCATAAAATCAATACCCCAAACATCAAAGATTTCAACAACAAGGATTGGGGTTTGCGGCATTTGGTCTCTTTGGCCTATACTTCCGATCTTTTGACATCTATCACATGTTAAGCAAAAAGCCCTAGCATCTCTAAACAATGTAGGCCAATAAAAACCACTCTCAAGAACCTTAAACGCTGTGTGTTGTGTGCCAAAGTGTCCACCACATGCATATGTATGGCAAAAACTCAAAATGGAATTAAATTCAGATTCATGAACACAACGACGCACAATCTGATCAGGGCATATTTTCAACAAATAAGGGTCGTCCCAAACATAAAAACGTGCATCCTTTTTTAATTTATCACGTTGAGCCTTGCTTAAGGTGTTAGGAACTTGTTTAGACACCAGAAAATTAACCAAATCAGCATACCAAGGCTCACTTACCTGGATAGACATTAATTGCTCATCGGGAAAGGTTTCAGAAATTGGCGCTACTTCCTCATGTACCATTCGACTTAGGTGGTCAGCCACCACATTCTCCACGCCCTTCTTATCCCGAATCTCAATGTCAAACTCTTGTAGAAGCAACATCCATCGAATCAATCTAGGCTTGGCCTCCTTTTTCGTGAGCAAATATTTGAGAGCTGCATGATGAGTAAAAATAACAACTTTAGTACCAAGTAAGTAAGATCGGAACTTATCTAATGCAAAAACCACAGCAAGTAATTCTTTCTCAGTGGTTGAATAATTTAATTGAGCATCATTTAGTGTCCTAGAAGCATAATAGATAACGTGGGGTTGCTTGTTCTTTCGCTGTCCCAAAACAGCACCAATGGCATAGTCCGACGCATCACACATTAACTCGAATGGAAGGCTCCAATCTGGAGGTGTGATAATAGGAGCCGAAGTGAGAGCTTCCTTCAAGTGCTTGAATGCCGTGGAGCATGCTTCATCAAACTCGAAAACCACCTCTTTTTGAAGTAACCGGCATAGTGGCTGTGCAATCTTGGAGAAATCCTTAATGAAACGCCTATAAAAACCTGCGTGGCCAAGAAACGAACGAACCTCTCTAACCGAAGTTAGAGAGGGTAAGTGGCGAACAAGGTCTACCTTCGATTTATCTACTTCAATGCCTTTTTCAGAAATGATATGGCCTAGAACAATACCTTGCTTAACCATGAAGTGGCATTTTTCCCAATTAAGTACAAGATTCGTTTCAACACAACGTTTCAAGATTAAAGTCAGATTATTCAAGCAATGATCAAATGAATTGCCAAACACGCTAAAATCATCCATGAATATCTCAATAATCTTCTCCACATAATCAGAGAATATACTCACCATGCATCGTTGAAACGTCGCCGGAGCATTGCACAAGCCAAATGGCATGCGTCTATATGCAAAAGTGCCAAAGGGGCACGTAAATGTTGTCTTCTCTTGGTCCTCCGGAGCGATCACAATCTGGTTATATCCGGAATATCCATCAAGAAAGCAATAAAATTCATAACCGGCTAACCTTTCCAACATTTGGTCGAGGAATGGTAATGGAAAGTGATCTTTCCTTGTCATGGCATTTAACTTCCTGTAATCAATGCAAACACGCCAACCAGTCACAACACGAGTGGGGACAAGCTCTTGTTCTTCATTCTTCACCACTGTGACGCCAGACTTCTTTGGAACAACCTGCACAGGTGACACCCAACGACTATCAGAAATAGGATATATAACACCACAATCAAGTAATTTTATAACCTCCTTTTTCACTACTTCCATCATAGGTGGATTAAGGCGACGTTGAGCTTCACGAGATGGCTTGGCTTCCTCCTCCAAAAGGATGCGATGCATGCACGTGGTGGGACTAATGCCTTTGATATCCGCCAAAGTCCATCCAATGGCAGATTTGTGCTCTTTTAACACCCTTATCAACTTGTCTTCTTCTTGAGCCGTGATTAAGTTTGAAATGATGACGGGTAGCGTTTGATCTTGGCCTAAGAACACATACTTCAAGTGACTAGGTAATGGCTTTAACTCAAGTGTAGGTGGCTGCTCAGTTGATGGAAGTAACTTGTTAGTCAAAACTGAATCTAAAAGTGAGATTGGAGACTTACCAGAGTGGAAGGGCAATGACTCGAGGGCAGCGACCATTTCAAGTACTTCATCACAAGGGGGTACGGCAATATGGTCAGATTGCATGCCGTGGGTTAAGGCTACCTCAAGTGCATCTTCGTTCATTTGATCCAAATGCACCTGTGCCAAAGAATCAACAATATCAATAGCAAAACAAGAATGGTCCTCAATTGGATGTTTAATGGTTTCAGAAAGATTAAAATGAATAATGTCCCCATCAAACTCCATGGTCAATGTTCCCGTATACACATCAATCTTTGTTTTTGCTGTTTTCATGAAGGGACGGCCTAGCAAGATTGGCAATGATGGAGCATGGCTTGAATCCTCCATGTCTAAAACATAGAAATCTGCGGGGAAAATAAGGTGATTGACCTGCACTAAAACATCCTCAAGGACTCCCTTGGGATAAGCGTTAGAACGATCGGCCAATTGAATTATAACGCCATCTTGTTTTAACTCACCAAGGTTCATTGATGCATAAATGGAATAAGGCATGACATTTATGGATGCACCTAAATCAAGCATGGCATGTTCAAAACGATTATGTCCAATCAAACAAGGAATCGTGAAACTACCGGGGTCTTTGCACTTGGTAGGTAGTTTACGTTCCAAAACAGCGGACACATTCTCGCTTACCTTCACTACCTCTTTGTTTGCCCTTCTTCTCTTTGTATTGCATAGGTCCTTGAGGAATTTAGCATACTTTGGAACCTGTTTGATTGCATCGAGAAGCGGTATGTTCACTTGCACCTTCCGGAACGTTTCAAGAATGTCCTTCTCGCTTTCTTCCTTTTTTTCTTGCATGAACCTGCGAGGAAAAGGTACATTGGGCAGATTAGGACGTGAAGTACATGAATTTGAACTTAAATTACCTGATTTGGCCGAGTTAGGGTGATTGGAGGCCTGCGGCATTTGGTTTTTCACTCTTTCCGTGGGTGAGCTAGACACTTCCTTAGGTTGTGTCGTCTCTTCATCTACTTCCTGGGCAGATTTGGAATTGTTTGGCTCGTTCCCAACTTCTTTTCCACCCCTTAGGGTGATGGCCTTGGCGGATTCGAATCCGCCCTTTGGATTGACTGTGGTTGAGCTAGGAAGCTTTCCTTTATCTCTAATCTGTCCAAGGAACTCAGAAATCTGCCCTATTTGTTTCTTCATATCCATCATCTCCTTCTCGTTATTTTCTATCCGGTTGTTTTGATTTTGCAACCCCTGCGAAATAGAGGTTAGTAATTGCATAGCTTGATTACTTTCCAAGGACGTACCTGAATGAGATGATGTCGAAGGTTGTTGGGGTGCATACGGCTTGGAATAAAAACCAGGCGGGTTTGGCCTAAATCCTCCTTGTTGGGCAGTTTGTTGTGGCTCCCTCTATCCGGCATTGTAAATGTTCGAGTATGGGTTGTTGTGATTTTGTCCTTGGAACCCAATTGCATTGGCAGATTCCCACCCACCATTCTCGATTAGTTGAGGGCACTTGTCGGATGGATGCCCTTGAATTGAGCACACGCCACAAACTTGGTGTTCTTGTGCTTTTGGACCAATCACAACCTGAGAAACAAGAGAAGTAAGATTAGCAAGTTGTGATTGAATTTCAGAAATAGCACTCACCTCATTTACACTTTGTTGCCGTGGGGCTTCCCTTTGGCCCACTCCTTCATATTGTTGAGCGTTGAGCGCTCGGTTGGCTATGAGAATCTTGGCATCCCTTGGTGTTTTGTCCACCAATGCTCCTCCCGCTGAGGCATCAAGCATTTGACGTTCGATAGGAAGGAGGCCCTCATAGAAATATTGAAGGAGAAGTTCCTCCTTCATTTGATGTTGAGGACATGAAGCTACAAGGCCCTTGAAGCGCTCATGATAAGCCGGGAATGTCTCCCCATGATTCTGTTGAATACCACTAATTTTCTTCCGTAGGAGAATCACTCTCGAAGTAGGGAAGAATTTCTCCAAGAAAGCACGCTTCATACTCTCCCACGAAGTCACAGTTCCTGGGGCTAGTTCGTAGAGCCAATCTTTGGCCTTGTCCATAAGTGAAAATGGAAAGGCCTTCATCTTCAATATACTCCCATCCACAGTGACGGGGGTCATGCTCGAACAAACCACCTCGAACTCCTTCAAGTGTTTGTTGGGGTCTTCCATAGACAAGCCATGGAACTTCGGAATATGGTGTAACAAACTGGATTTGAGTTCAAACACCTCAGTCGTCCCCTCTGCAGCCGTGGGGTATTGGATACAAAGAGGCAATGCATTATCCAAACCCGAGGCCGAAAGCTCCTTGATGGTTCTATTATCTGCTGCCATGGCTTGTTCTTCTTCAAAAATTTGATCAGTGGGCTTTTCTTCTACACCTACTTCGTCCTCTTCAAGCCCAGGTTGTGGTGGAGGTTGTGGTGGCTCTTGTTGACTCCTCGTTCTCCTCAAAGTGCGTTCAAAATCACCGTCAAAGTCGGAGATGTTCTCTATAATAGGCCGAGAGCTACGAGTCATACACAGTACCAGAAAAACAAGAAAACAAACAAACTAAGAATCTGAAATAAGAATTCACGAAAAACAAAAAAAATAAAAATAAAAATAAAGACAAGGGACTAGCAAAGTTGCTAATCCCCTGCAACGGCGCCAAAATTTGATGCGAGAATTATACGCGCACAAATTAAACCCTCTTTTTATCAATTGTAGTAAGTATGTAAGTAGGGATCGTTCTAGACCGGGGATTAGGAGGGCTTGCTAAAACCTTCTAAATTGACTTAAGGACGTAAAAACAATATAAAACACTAAACTAGACTCAAAGAATGCAAAACTAAAATTTAAAACATTAAGACAAACCAAAAGACTCAAAACTAATTTTGGACGAATTTAAGATTATGGCTTGATTCAAAATACTTTAAAACGTAAACTAAACAGATTCTAAGCACTAAAGAACAAGAAAGTAAAAAGGGGGGGGGGGAAGTTTTGATTTGACGAAAATTGAAATAACAAAACAAATTAATAAAGTAAGCGGAATGTAAATATGAATTTGTGATGGAATGAATGGAATGAAGGCTAGCTAAGGGGTTCTTCTCCACACATGTTATACTTGCATACAAGATTGACTCTCAGTTGGTCTTTCGATAAATTATGAAACTCAACACTCCGGATTAATTAGGTCCGCTTAAATTAACCTTCGAGTTTTCCTTAAGTTAATGAATTGGATGGGTTTGCGCAACGCAATTCACAACATTCTCCAAAAGTCCTTTACGTGAATAGCACAATAAAGATACAATCAAAGATCATTAAGCATTATGAAAACTTTAAGTGTTGACGAGGCATTCGTTACTATGATGAGCATGAAACTCGTGCCAAGAATTCATTTAACGCGATTGTTTATAAGCAACCTCCACTACTTGTGAATATAAGTTCATAACGATTAGGTGAAAATCACTTATATTCTAGCGTCTTATGTATGCATGAAAATTAAGCGCGCATTCTTAATAAACATTCATAAATAAGTTATCAATCAAACGGTTAAACAAATTGAATCCACAACTTATGAAATTCCAACAAAAGTTAATCAATTCATATTGCAAATATAAACATAGTTTCGAATCACCCCTAGCTAAAGGGGGTTTAGTTCCTCATAACTTTGAAATCAAAGAAACACCTAAACATTCCAACAACTCAAAACTTGAATTGTATGAACGTTTAAGCACTCTTCTCTTCCATTTCATATACATACAAAAAATAAGAGAATTAAAATGAAACTTTGAAATCAAAGAAACACCTAAACATTCCAACAACTCAAACTTGAATTGTATGAACGTTTAGGCACTCTTCTCTTCCTCGTTGTTGTAGCACAAGGGTTAAGGATGGTTTGTGTGATGGTATGAAGTGTTTTGGAGGGATGGGAAGTGGTTGGATAGTGGCTGCAATGGAGGAGAAAAACTGCACAGAAATGGAAGGATTTGCACGGCAAAGGCTTGGGAAATGGTGTGTTTGTGGTGTGTTTGTGTATGAAATGAGGAATGGCTTGAATGATGAGAATGCAAGGGCTTTTATAGGAGAATGAAGGTGTAAATGGCTGTTTGTTTAAGCATGCAAGTGGCTAATTAATGATGAACAAACAGCTAAGAAAGCATATGCAAGCTGGAATTGCATGTGAAGGTGTTGGAATGTCAATGTGTGCCACGGCAAAGGAGTGGAATTTGTGTTATTTTCTGTCTACATGATGAAAGGTTAATGAGTAATGCATGTAGGTGGCTGCAATGATGAATAATGAGTGGTGGAAATAAAAGGGAAAGCTCGAAAGGGATTGGGATACACGGCACAAGGGTGAATGGTGATGTTTTGTGTGTGATTGGTTGTTGTTTTGCATGTGAAGTGTGTGTGAATGTATGTGGGTTAAATGATTAAAGGGGGTGGAAGATGGATGAATGATGGATTGAATAATGAGGCTCTAGGGTGGAATAAATGATGATGCATGAGATGGAATGATGAATGAATGGAATGAAATGTGTATGCACGGTTTTGGTATGGAGAAAGGGGTGAATGTGCATGTGGGAGATGGAATGGGATGTATGTGAATTATGTTGGGAAAGCTATGAATGTGCATGGCACAAAGGTGTGGATGATTTATGAATGCATGTGGGTGAATGATTTGTGGTGCAATGATGAAGCATGAATAAAGAATGCATGTAGGGTTAGCTAGGAAAGTGGGAATGTGGTTGAATGATTAAAGGGACATGCATGTGGCTTGTTTGATTGCTTGGTGAGATGATGCACGGCACAAAGGGGTGAATGGTGTGTGTAATTGCATGTGTGTGTGAGTGGTGGTAGTGGGGTGAATTATAATGAATGCATATGGAATAAAGATGGAGAAGGTGGTGTAATGATGCATGCTTGTAGTTTAGGGTGTTGAATATGGATTTGCATGGCTTTTGAATTGATTGTGGGCTTTGGAATTGGAAGGAAATGCATGGCAAAGGGCTTGGTTTAAGAGAGAATGGGCTAGGCCCTTTGTTTTATGTCCAAAGTGAATACAAGGCCTTCAAATTCGTCCAACATTTTGGCTCCAATCATATGCTATCCATTCCAAGCCCAATTTTGCTCCAAAATGCTCCAAAATGCATCTTTTTTCTTCCTTAAGCCCTTAGAACCTGAAAACACACAAAAGAAGCATAAAGGACTAAAATAACTAGAGAAACATAACGTAAATGCACGAGAACAAGCCATTTAAGTCGCATGAATATGCTCCTATCATTCCTCAAGGTCACTCATTTCTTCTACAATATGCCTTGGTGTGGAGACTTAGAGGTTCTCAATTTTGGGAACTTGGAGAAACCTTTTCATCCATCCAACTCCATGGATCTAAGATGCAAGGAATAAAGGCCCTCTCTTTGGGTGATTAGCCTTTGCTTATGCAAAGAGGAATCTACAAAGGTATTGATTTCTCAACTCACTTTGTTTTGAGTTGAGTCTTGGTTCACCTATCTACTAGGCTTTGAAGTTCATGGGTTAAGTTTTGTTTTTGAGTGCATATAAACATGATTCCGCCTTTTAATTGTTAATTGCATGTTGTTGATGTTGCTCAAATGAACTTGTTTTTCACAAATCTTCCTTCAAGATCCAGAAAATTAATTGGATTATCCCAATCTATGTACATAGATAAGGTGCTAAGTGGGTTTCAAATGGAACAATCTAAGAAAGGTCTTCTTCCTATGAGACATGGAATTCACATTTCCAAATCCATGGGACCAAAAACTCCTGAGGAGATACAGCAGATGAGTAGGATTTTGATGTGATAAAAACTGATACACAAATTAAACCCTCTTTATGTAGTTGTAGTATGTCTAAGTAGGGATCGTTCTAGGCCGGGGATTCGGAGGGACTACTAATCTACTTAAATGAGACTCAATTACACTAAACTAGACTTTAATGACTTAAAACAAACTAGAATGACTCAAAATAGCACAAAACAAGCAAATTGACTTAAAACAGAAACTAAAGATTATTTTGGACGAATTCTAACTTAACTTTGACTCAAAACACTAAAAGAAACAAATTAAAACGAGTTCTAACTAAGTAAACATGAAATAATAAAAGGGGGGGGATTGGTTTTGACGAAATTAAAGTAAAAACAAACAGATTTAAAGACTCTAAACAATTTGAACGAAATTGGGTGTTTAAATGGGTGAATGGCTAGCTAGAGGGTTTATCTCCACACATGACACATATGCATATAAATCGATTTCTAGTTATTATTCCTATAAACCATGAATGACAACGCCCTAGATTAACTGTGAACGACACTAATTAACCTTTAGATTTCCTTAGGTCATTGAATTGGATGGATAACGCATCGGCAACCAAATTATTCTTCAATAGTTCCCTACATGAACAGCATAAGAGAGATACATTCAAAGATCATTAAGCTTTGTGAGAATCATGAGCATTGACAAGGCATTCGTAACTATGAAATGCATGATACCCTTGCCATGGATTTACTTAACACAATCATAACTAGTGACTTCCACTACTTATATTCATAACGATTAGGTGAAATTCCCTTATATTTTAGTATCAAATTCATGTATGCAAACTAAGTAAGCCTCCTTAATCAACATAAAAGAACAAGTTATCAATCAAACAGATAAGTAAATCGCATTCATGTTTTATGAAACAATAACTGGATGTAATCAATTCATATCACACATATGTTCATGGCTTTGAATCCACCTCTAGCTAAAACGAGTTTAGTTCCTCATGTTCGCACTTAAACAAAGATAATTTAAATTAAGCATTGAAAACAAAAGATATAATACACCTAAGAACGTTCCAGCAATCCAAGTTTGAATGACAAGCATGGCTCCAAGTGTCTCATCTCCTTTCTCCTTGCAAGGTTGCGGCACTAGAGAGATTTATGTGTATGATGAATGCATCGTGTGAATTGTGGTGAGAGATGTGTCATGAATGAATGTTGCTGCACTATGTATTTATAGGGAGAAGGGAGGGCATGGCAAAGGCTGAGAAAGAGGGGAATTAGGACTCCAAATCAACTAGGAAAAAGGACACTCTCAATTAGATTCTAGGGAGGAAATGGAATGGTCCTTGCAGCAGATTCTAGAACTTCTAGAAGGGGTACATGCGGAATACTTTTAGGGATAAGGCTTCAAGAAACCTGATCTTTAGGTATCCGAATGTCATTTAGACGTTCTCCTTGCAGCTGGAATTAAGGTAGCAAAAGATTAGGATAGGATAAGATAAGATAAGGTTGGATAAGGTTTGGATAAGATAAGGTAATTTGGATAATATTTCCTTCTTCTTAGCTGATTCCTTATCTTCAATGTCTAGAATTAATTCTTCCAGATGTTAATTACATTCCTAGCCTCTCTTGAACTTCAAATTCGTCCATCCACCGTGCTCCATGCATTTGCTATCCATTTCAAGCCCAAAACTGCTCTAAAATGCTCCAAATTGCACTTTATTGCCAACTTTGTCATTTGAATCAGAAAACACAAGAAAATAGTCTAAAACACTCTAATAAGTAGAAATTAGCTATGTAAATGCAAAAAATCAAGCTAACTAAGTAGCATAAATTTGCTCCTATCAGATTCCTTATGCTTCCCCCATAGGAAGTCTCATGTATGTCATGATATGCACAAGGCTTGATATCGCATATGCTGTGAGCATTACTAGTCGATATTAATCTAACCCAGGATCAGAACACTAGGCAGCTGTCAAGACCGTCCTTAAGTACTTAAGAAGAACTAAGGACATGTTCCTCATTTATGGAAGAGGAATAGAGTTGCAAGTGGAAGCCTATACAGACGCAGATTTCCAATCTGACGTCGACGATAGAAGTTCCAACTCCATATATGTATTCACTCTGAATGTTGGGGCTGTTAGCTAGAAAAGCAAGAAACAAGATGTAATTACTGATTCCACAATGGAGTCAGAATATGTTGCTGCAGTTGAAGCTGGCAAAGAAGCGTTCTGGATGAAGAAGTTCATTACTAAACTTGGAGTGGTTCCAACCATTACATCACCAGTAACTTTGTACTGTGATAATAATGGGGTGATAACTCAAGCCAAAGAACCAAGGGCTCATCAAAAGAACAAGCATTTTGATAGATGCTTTAATATCATTAGAAGATATGTTGCCGAGGGGAAAGTCAACATCCTCAAGGTTGCCTCAGCCAATAATGTAGCAGATCCACTGACGAAGCCAATGTCTTTAATCCAACTTAACCGCCATATGGAAAAGATGGGTATTAGATACATGGGAAAGTGGCTTTGAGTGCAAGTGGGAGATTGTTGGAAGTATGCCCACAAAGCCACTTATTTGATGTAATAGCTTTTGGAATACTTATTGTGTTAAACTATTATATGTTTAATAAAGGGCAAAGCTTATTGTTAATCGTTATTTATTGTATTATGTGTTTAAGAAATAAGGGAATCTAAGGAATGTATTTAATCTAAGAGAGAAAAGATATAAGTAAGTTAGATTAATGAGACCTTTCTCTTATGTTCATTCCTAAAACGTTCCTAGCCATAGTATTACCAATTGGGCATTAACAATCCGCCAAGATTAGTATGTGTTATGTTAACTCAAGCGTGAGTATGACTAGTCTCAAGTCATTTAGAGTTGGACACTGAAACAAACACATATGTGCTCAAAAGGTAATCGAGTACACTGAACAACGATCAAAAGAGAGTTCGAATGTACATGTCATGTAAGAACTCATAAGTTGCAATATGCAAAGTAGTCCTTTGACCTGAGGCATCATAAATGTCTAATGGTTAGGTCCTTGATCTTTGATCATGTCAAAGGCATTCCATCAAGAGTGTCCACGACATTGTTGGGGTCAAGCTATCTAGTCATGTAGGCATATGAATGCATAACAAGGGATCTCTAACCTTCCACGGTAGAGGGAGAATACTCTGAGATATGATTCAGGAGTCTTTGGCCAAAGCATATGAATATGACTTAGGAAATTTGTTCTAAATCATATTCAAATGAATCATATAGAGAAGTATCACATTGGATAGTAGACATGAAACAAACTATCACTCAAACAATATGATTAAGAGTACTGTATTAGAGAATGACCGTATTGCATTGTAATTGTAATTGTATAGGTTCTCCAATCACTTCTACTTAGCTTGGGTAGCCATGACATACTACTAGGTGTCACTCATGGTTTGTGGAATCCCTGACGATTAGCAAACACTAATCTTTATCAAAGAGAGAATTGAAATGTAGTTTCAATTCTCAAACGATCATTAAGAGTAACAATTGCCCACTGCCTCATTAATTGGAACCTAATGGATCATACACTGAGTAAGGATGAAAGTGAAGAAATATAAATGAGATGGATAAGCAATTAAATAGTTTAATTGAGAATGGTCAAGGTTAATTAATTAGTTAATTAATCTTACGAAAGATTCGTATTGGGCTTTTAAGTTGGTTTTGGGTTTTGGGGCCTAAAAGGGGTTTTTTTGGTCTTCAAGGCTCATTGAGTTTAGGTTGTATGACAACTAAAACTAAATAGAAATTAGCCTAATAACTAAGTCAAAACCGGCCATAGGGTGAGTGAATGCAAACTTGGCTTAATTGTAAGTTTGCCACTCACATGTGAGGAGGTATAAAGGCAACTTTATAGACATTCTCTCACTAGGGTTTTCTTGAGGAAAAGATGAGAAACACTTTCTCTCTTTTTCTCTATAGAGGCCGGCCACTTAGGGAGACTTTCACTAGCATCAAAAGTCTCTCTAAGTCATCCATCTTCTCTTCACACTACATCTTTGGTGTGGAGACTTAGAGGTACCAAACCTTTGGTGGTTTTAGAGTTCATTTCCTCACATCCAATTGAGCAAAGGAGATTCAAAAGGAAGAAAAATCACAAGTAAGATTCAAGGAGCTAGGAGGTGACTTGAAGGCCCTCTACTTGGGTGAATCCCTTGTGTAAACAAAGATGAGCTTCAAGGGTAATGAATCTCAAAAAGCTTTCTTCTCTTTAATGTTGTTAAAGAGTCTTGTGTTTCACCATTCACTAGGCTTTGAAAGTCATGGGTTTTAGAATTGTTTTTGAATGCATGCCTACTTTAAAGTGTTAATAGTTTGCCTATTCATATGTTCTCACATGTTCTTAGCTAGGACAAATTTTTTCCTTCATATTTATACCGTCGAGAGTATTTCCATAACAATGTTTTGCCAGAAAGTCGTCGTTGATGCGAAAGCTCTGCTACTAAAACCTATAGGGGCGAAAAACAAGGGTGAGTGAGCCTAGAACTAAAACTTTGTAAAACCTTTTTGATAACGTAATAACCCCTCGCCGTAAAAGAAGTATAGTTTCTAAATATACATACTACGTATAGTATGAAAATACTTACCGTAACCTACAATATCACAAGAATGCCCTACGTCCCGATATTACGTAAATAAACACATAACAATAGATATCACATAATCTCGCATTAACAAACATATCATATCAAGTGCTCATTGACATATGCTGACACACGAGTCCATACAGAGATATTCTAACATCAATAGGATTGGGTGTAATAATGATTTATGCTCTAGTACTACAATCACGTGAAGATTGGCACTATGCGCATCACATATGACTTCTAATTGCCTATAGCAATCTAGGACAAGACTGTCACTTACAATGGATCCAAAGTGAGAGTACCGTGCGATGTGAACATACATATGAAGATTTGCCCTGGTCTGGGCGAGTACTAGTCTAGCAACAATGAGCATATCGCGTAAATAAAATCATACAACAGTAAATCAATAATATACGTTGACATAATACTATTCACTACTGTAAATATAAATAAGGTATCCCACCATAATATGCATACATGTGCATCCTGTGGGATTCGTAATAATCTCACAATTTTAAGCATTGCAACAATTCTTATAACGTCAATTTAATTATGGCATCACTTAGAAAATTCATTATTAATCTACGTATGGAACCTCAAATAATATATATACTATATAAAAGAAAAGACCCACTCACAAACTCTTGCGAAGTCGTAGCTGTTCGAACTGGTAAATATTGATCGCCAATGTTAATCATACCTAAGCATAATAAAGACCCATTAGTAAAACTCAATTAAAACATTTGAAATCGACATCAGATTCAAAATCAGCGCGTCGAAATACGCTACGAAGGGTCCCGGACGAATTTTGTAAAAAGTCAACGGTCAACCCTAAAAAAAGTCAACCGAGACACCGAGCTGGTCAACTATGTTTAAACTTCAGAATTTCACTAAATGGATGTCAAAAATGAACTTAAGACGTCGAAATTAGCCTATGAGGGTTTTCGATAAAATTACGAAAAAGTCAACACAAGGAATATTCCAAAGAATATTTCAGTGAATATTCTGTTGGAAATGTGCCCTAAAACCAATCATATGATGATACTTTACGGACATTTCAAACTAATGTAGTTTAAATGTAAAGGGAAAACATTATTGTTTGAGCCGTCTCATATAAATGTTATGTGCTTAAACGATAAGTCCAAGGAATATGTGATTGGAAGAATGCGATCTAAAGAAGTTAGATTCATGAGACCATTCTTTCGTAGACACATCCTAAACGTTCCTGATCATAGGATTGCCAATTAGGCATTGACAGTCCGTTAAGATCAGTACGTGCTATGTCTTCTCTCAGGGAGAGTGACTAGTCTCGAGTCATTGGTGTGTGTGACATCAAGACAAGTACGTAGGTGCTCAATAGAGAATGAGTTCACTGAACACGATCAACGAAGAGTTCTCATATTCATGTCACATGAGAACTCATGGTTGGGATAATGCAAATTGGTCTTTTGACCTGAGGCATCACAGTTGTCTTGTGGTTAGGTCCTTAATCTTTGATTATGTCAAAGTCACTCCATCAGGAGGGTGTCCACGGCATCGTTGGGGTTAAGCCACTTAGCCATGGAGGCAAGTGAATGCGCAACAAGGGATCTCTAACCTTCAAACTGTTTGAGGGAGAATACTCTATGATATGATTAAGAATCTTTGGCCAAAGTATGAATGAGATTTAGGAATGTGTTCCAAATCACATTCAAGGTAATCATATAAGCACAAGACTCACATTGGATAGTAGACATGAATAAACTATCAAACCAAACAATGTGGTCAAGAGTATTGTATTAGAGAAAGACCGTATTGCATTTGTAATCCTAAAACTGAATAGGTTCTCCACCTCTTCTGATTAGCTTGGGTAACCATGACATGCTGCTAGGCGTCAATCATGGTTTGTGGAAGCCCTCAAAGTGTATTATCACTAACGGGAGAATTGAAAGTAAGTTCCAATTCACAATCGATTAGAAAGAGTTTTAATCGCCCACTGCCTCGCTAAAAGGAACCTAATGGATCGTTCACCGAGTAAGGTAGAGTTTTAAGAAACAACGGAGATTAGTAAGAATAATTAAATGGTTTAATTATTTATCTAAGGCTAGGATTAATTAATATGTTAATTAATCAAACGAATAAGTTTGTTAAAGACCTTGGGTTAGTTTTGGGCCGCAAGGCCCAATGGGATTTGAATGTCAAGCCCATTAACTCAAGTTGTATGACAACTTGAATAAACAAAGGGCTTGAAAGCCCAATAAACCCTATAGGCCGGCCATGTTAGAAGAATAGGGCTTTTGGTCCATTAGGTCACTTATTTGAAAGGAATATATAAAGGACTTTATAGCCTAAAATTCATTAAGGGTTGTTTTTGGGGAAAGGATGAGAACACAAGCTCTCCTTTCTCTCTAAAATTTCGGCCACCTTGGAGGGATCATCTAGCAATCAAACTCCTCCAAGGTCACTCATTTCTTCTTCATTATGCCTTGGTGATGAATCATTAGAGGTTCTCAATTTTGGGAACTTTGGAGAAACCTTTTTTTTTGTTCTTTTATCCATCCAAATCCATAGATCTAAGATGCAAGGAATGAAGGCCCTCTCTTTGGGTGATTAGCCTTTGTTTAAATACAAAGAGGAATCCACAAAGGTATATATTTCAACTCACTTTGTTTTGAGTTGATTATTGGTTCACCATTTTACTAGGCTTTGAACATTCATGGGTAATGTTTTGTTTTTAAGTGCATGCTAGCATGATTCCGCCTTTAATTTGTTAATTGCATGCTAATGATGTTGCTTAAATGAACATGTCATCTTCCAAAATAATCCTTCATATTCCTACAATATTTTGGGCATATATAGGAACTGGGCCGAGCTAAAACATTGGACCAATTGTTTGGGCTGGGTTTGGGCCAAGTTTAGGCTTAGGCTCTTTCTTTTCTTTTTTTTGTTATTAAATCGGGTTGGGTCGACTCATTGGGCTTGCGAGTTGCATCCACCAGACCTAGTGAAGGAGAACACTAGAATTTTGGCCGGGAAACTTCTCCGGCTCTGTTTAAGCTCAATTCTTAACCAAAATTAATGTTCTACCTATGAAAATGAAGCTTGGAGTGAGGAGAACAGATTCATACCAAAAAGAGGCCGAGTTATGGCCAAAGTTGGTCGAAAAACAGCTCAAAAGTTGTCTATTCTCGCCAGAAAAACTGGGGAGAGTTTCCTCTGAATTGTTCTGCACCAAAACTTTGACATTTCTCTCAAATAAGTCTAGAATCGCAAAACAAATCAGTGATCCAAGATGATTGACATTAATTTTCAGGTTTACCTTAGTCGAAATCATCATGTCCTCACTGGAATCCTCTCGGATTCAAATGGAGCTCAGCATCCTAGCCATTAGCACAGAGATAGAATGTGCGAGAGATACAAATGTGGGGGAGAGAGAGAGAGTCGAAGTGTTGGTTTAGTGGATCTCATTGAAGACGACAGGGATTTGGTGGAAGTTGGCCTCGGCGCTGGTGATTACAAAGGGAGGTGTGAGAGAGAGATGTGGGAGGAGATAGAGAAAAAAGCGCCAAGGGAGAGGGAGAGAGATGAAGTGAGGGAGAGTGAACACATGACAGAGAGTTAGTGGTGTGTTTATGGCGAGTGGGCCCCATGGGCTGAAAATATTAATAAATTAATACAATAATAAATATATAAAATATAAAATAGTAATGTTTACAAAAGTATTTTTTAGATTTGTAGTTTTGTAAAACCTCCCTCATAAATTTGATTTCGTTCCCTCTTGCGCCTACACTTTTTATTGTTGAGTACTTCGAGAATATGGTAAAACAGTAGTTCGTACACGTCATGAAACGACAGTCAACGAAAGTCAACGACCTCACCTCTAAGGGCATTTTCATCAATTCACTTTTTTAAAATTTATAAAATTGTAAAATAGGGATGGGTTGTTACAACTCGGGCTCTCCAATAGCCCTCTTACCTCTAACGACCATCTCACCTTTAGTAGTTTTATGCATCCACCACTTCATCTTCAGCAGCTTCGGCTTCAGCATCCTCATCCTCGAGTGCTCCATCTACAGCAACTAAGAAATCAAACTCAAGCAGTTTCTTCCCTCTTGGCATACATCATATAGCAGCAGCAGAATGAGCAAACTTTGACGACTCTTTGGCAGTCGAATCCACTTTCTTAAGTGACAAATTTTGTCCCCATTTCTCATAGTGGTGAGCTTTTTAGAAGCTAATCCAGACTTAGCCACAAATGAACACTTCACTCTATCACCAGACCCACATGCTGGAAACAGCTCAATAATAAGCTTTCCAAAAGTTGGAGAACTCCTACGAGCAATAGTAGAAGTCCTAGAATTGTTCTCCACAAAAGTCCAGCAATCATGTCAATATACTAGCAAGGCCCTGCGTTTCTCTCGTGGCCCAAGTTGCGCTGACCTCTACTTCACGTCTCCTAGCCACGTAGACTTTTGCTTGTGAATCGTAGTCTTGCCAATCAGTCCTGGGGTCCTAGCCATAAGCAATTAGGCAGCAACAAAAGTAGTTGTAGTATAACCTAGTAGCAGGCCCAACCCATGCTGGTACTAACATCTCCTCCAAGCATGCCGAGGCTAGGGCTCCTGTGTCAGGCCCACAACCAAAGCAACCCGACTTCCTTGCGCTATGCCTTATCTATCACCACATGCTAAGCTAAGCCTAACGCACCATCCAAGCCTAGCATGTTAGGCCGGGCCAACATGCTATCTCTAGCGAGTAACCTAGCAGGGCAAGCCTAATGTCTCATCTCTCTGCCCAGTAAGGCCTTGCACCGTCCTGCCACACTCTCCAACTGCGCCAGCAATTCACCTCGGCTTTAGCCCAACTGCCCCATGGTAGCGGCGTGAAGAAAGAGGAAAAAAGAATTTTTTTGTTTTTCTTCTTACCTTGGAGGCGCAACAACGACAATGATCGACCTTCCACGGGGCAAGCAAAGAAGAAAACTAGGGGAGAGGGTACAATTTCCTCTAGTTTTCTCTCCTTCTTGTTTGGAAGAAAATTGTTCTCTAGGTTTATTTAATCCTCCACTTAAGGTAAAATTAAATAAATTCCATAGGCAGTTGGACTTCTTCTCTCATAAGGCTTGTACTACAAGTCAAAGCTCATAATCCAATGCAGTCGAATAACTCAACTTTGGCAGGCTTACTTAACTTGGCTTCTACACATCCCGCACCTCCTACGTGCAGCACAGCAAGTGTGGGGCCATTTGTGTAGCGAAAAATAATACAATCATGTTGCTGACACGGGGACTTTTACCCATAAGTGACTAGAATGACCTTATTAAATTGGTGAGGCCCACATTTAATCCACATGTGGTTCAACACTCTTGCAGACCTAAGTAGATGACTAGAACCTTATCAAGCTATCCTATTCATGGTGAGAAGAAAGGTCAAAGGTACTAAAGATATGATTAATTGCTAAATCTTTTCTTTATGTTTTTCTAATTGAAGACCAACTCAATCAATTAAGAAATCACAATCACATCCAATAAAAGATATTCAATTTCATACATTATTTATCATTCCATTGCAATTTCATACATCTGTTAGTCAAATCGTCAATTTGACAGTTAAGTGATGATGTGGCAAATAATTAAATATTAAAAAAATAAAGAAAAACGAAAAGAAGACTTCATATTCCAGGCTCCTTTTCCCCAACATCTCGGCCGACGCCCACAACAAATCCTCCAACTCAAACTGCTTCCTCTGTAAAAAAAATACCAGCTTGCTTCTGTTGGTCGCATTGGTCCCGCCGATGTCCTTGCCACCCCCCGGCTTCGCGTACACCTGCTTCTAAACTTATCGCCTGAAATTACATTAACCCATCTCGGAAAATTAGTCATTTCTGACACATAATCGTCCATACTCGAGAGAATTGTTAGAATTAGACCCTCTGCCACACCTTCCATCTGAATTGAAAGCTAATACCAAATCCTAGCAAAGTTTTCAACAAGAACAGAAGCAAAACCCGACCAGGGCCTGGTAAAAAAGCTTATCCATAACCTGGTATGTAAAGCTTGAAGCAGTAGAAACTCCACCATCCCCATCACTCGCTGTTTTCGATTGATAACCCAGCAATACCCCAAAAGTTACAGCTTGTGTGACTGTAACAACAAACTCCGAAAGCTTACCGCACCTAGCGATTTCCGATAATTGCTTCAAACTATTCAAAATTTTATCAGAATCGGACTTAAGAAAGTCCTTCGAATGCTTAGAGAAAACTGCAATTGACTCAACAGTGTTAGAAACTACGTTAGGCACAGAAATTGAAGCCCCTAAAAGCTTTCAAATTCTCTTTCTGTTTTGAGAGAAACTACACACCAGCTTGTTTTTGTCGGTCGTATTCGGCCCGTCGTTGTCCCCGCCACACCACCCCAGCCTCCCCGCGCCGCTGTTTGCATACGAGGGAGTTAACGAGACTAGCGCAGCATGCCCAAGCTCACCCACATCTCCCTCGTCTCTTGTAATTCCATTATCGGACCTCGATTCGCGCCCATGTTCTTGATTCCACGATCAACGGCGTCGCCGAGGTAGATCCCCATCTCAGCGATTTGAGCACAATATTTAACACATCCCAGTCTCACATCGAAGGTTGGCTTTATTTATAGTGGTGTAGAATGTGGACTTTGTCAAAGTTGAACAAAAACAGTCGTGTCCGTGGAATTCGTAATATCCCCAATTATCAGCACAAATAAGTTATTGACGGAATATTCGCACCCAACAGCCGGAGCGGCCGAGCCAGGAGGATTTGAGCTTAACCCATTCGTGTTATATTTTCGTGACATACCTAATATTTTAATGGATCACGTTGTATAACATCTGTCAAAGTAAAAGAATAATATGACCCTATCCGAAATAGACCCGTTAATATTATCAAGTAATATGATATGATTTCTTCCTGTTAAAGAAAATATATTTTAAACTAATAAATAATGAAAATGAAAAATATAATTTGACCAAAAGAAAATTAGAAAAGCATAATACTAAATTAGTATATGAATACTACATTGTCACATAAATATTATTTCAAAACATAGAAAAATATATGTCTTTCAAATATTATATACTCTAAAATAAGAGCCTAATGATAAAACACCAGTACATTACAATAAGTTACAAAATGTTCAAGGATATGCAAAATGAATGGAGTCGTGTTTCAAGGTTGAGGAACCTTGCACGTGTATATTTGTTTTCACATTTTTTCAAACTTGTACATTAATGAATTATGCATTTTATTTATTTTGAACTCCTTTAAAAATCTTGTTTATAAGGGTTTGTATGGTTTCAAAAATTCAAACGACGACATACCCCTACTCAAAGAGAAGAGTATGCGATCACAAGTTTTTGCATTTTTTTTTTCACATTTTTTCATACTTGTGAATTAGTTATTATAATTTTTTAATGTGTCTAGAATTGTTAAATTACTTGATATTTTTATTTTTTGATATATTTTTTAATTTTTTAATATAATAATATAATAATACATTTTAATATACAATATATAATATGACTACGGTATTTTATAGTAAGTTTTTTTTAGTAGTTTAAAAAATTAAAATTATCAAAATAACTTTTTTCTTAACATATTGAAAAGGGTTACCCGCGTGTCACCTTCATATAAACTTGTTAAGGACCTATTATTATCGGATTTTTATCATGTGATCCGATAATGACCTGATTAGTTATCTTGTTCACCCAAAACCCATTTATTCTTGTGTTGTGTAATAAATTGCCAAATCTAGTTTTAGCTATTTTGAGTTGACCATATTAATCACCCTTTACTCTTCTACCACACTACAACTCTTGCGATTGCCTATGTTATTTTGGTCAAACAATGATTTTTATTGTTTTCCTAAAAAAAAAAAGAATCAACTGGTGGCTTCACCACGACAATCAACTTTTCAGGGCCGAGAATTCTCATAAAGGGATTTTAGCCTCCCTTTGGGCACCATTGTGTGATTCACTAGCAAGGGGTAAGCACTTACATGTATCTTCAAAGAAATTTTAGAGAAAGGCTTTGACTATAAACACGAAAATAGATTTGTATTGATGAATGAAACAAGAAAACGTGTACAAAGTAGATTTGTATTGATGAATTTGTAGGGTTACAATCTTTGTTTATGATTTTTCTTTGATTCAGTCTTTAAATTTGATGTAGATGCATAGGTTATTGATCCAAGGGCCGCGATGACTTGATCTCGAACGAACAATTGGACAATTGCTTCAAGTTTTGAGCTTGAAACAATGCGTCGATAGTCTTTACCTCAAAGCTGTGGAAACGGTAGTGTTGATATAAGATTTCGTTGATTCAAGGGTCATGGCGACTTGATCTTGAATCGAACATCGTTACAAGTTTTAAGCTTGCAACAAAGTCTTGAAGGAATCAGCAAAAATGCTTGTTCATTCTTCAAGGGAATGCTTCGGCTTTGGTTGTACGTTCTTCGAAGAGAGCTTTGGCAGCGTATTAGTCTTCAAAGATTTGGCAGGGTATTCCTTTTGTGAGAATTTCGGCCCTTCAATGTAGAAATTGTTGACCTTATACTTGTCCGAGGACCTTGTATTTATAGACTTCTTAAAGCTTGCCTTTGGATGGATTTGGCTTTGATTTGTTCTTGTTTTCAGCCACTTTCCCTTGCTTGGCAGAAATCTATAGGGCTTGTTGCCTATTTTGTGAGCAATCTTCAATTCTTGCTTGTTTTGTGAAGATACTTTAGCTTTCTTTTAGGTTTTGGAAGCAATTTAGGCCCCTTGCATATTTTAAGGAGATTTCTTCCCTTTTGCCGAATTTTAGGAATGCTTTTGAGTTTCCTTTGCTTATTTGTGGCACATTTCTTTGATGACTTGTCCATTTGTGATGAGTCATGTGCCACATGGAGCTTTGTGATGCATCATTTGTATGCAACGAAATTTACATGTCTACATGTAGGCATGTTGTAGACATGTGCTTACTTGTTGTAGCTGCCTTCTTTGCTATGTTGCTCAAGCTTTGTGGCTGATTTATTTTCATCGTTGTGACTTTGTCATCGTCATCCTTGAACGCTTATAAGTTTTGTCTCGCATGTCTTTTGGTTTAGTGAAGCAATTTTTTTTTTCTTCTTGCCACCCCACTCTTAGGCTTATGTTACCTTGTTTATTTTGTTGTAGCCGTGGTATTTTTCAAGTGCTTTAAGAGCAATACCATTACCATTCTTGCGAAGGAAGGCGATTCACAAGATAAGGGAATGACGTTGAAGCTTTGTGTGCCATTTACTGGCCCTAAGGAGCATGTTCTTCCTACGAAAGACAAATCAATGCGTATCAAGTCGTGGTCTTCTAAAGTATCTTGGGAGGTGACAAATTTTGGCTAACCAAATATGAAGAAGAAGGCGTGTACATCGAGGATTCTTATCTTGAATCCTTCATACCATGTTGGTGACAATCCATCGGCTTCGTTTGAGCTTCTTGGCTATCACATCTGTTGCAAAGCTATGACTTGTAATAACACCTTGTCAACTATTAGAGAATCCGTCTTTGTTAAGTTTTATTAGGAGTGGCTTGAAGATGTGTTTAACCGATCCAAAGATGTGTTTACTAACGTGGGCCTTTATCACACCGTATACGCATCTTTGTTTAGTTATGATCGTCATCCTTTTGTCCTTCGTCCGTTCTTTGAGCATTGGTGTTTAGGGACCAACACACTTTACACGTCACAAGGGGAGATGTCAATTTCACTTTGGGATCTCCACAAGATAGGAGGCTTGCCGATCCAGGATAAGTTTTACGATAAGGTTGTTCCTAGCGTAGAAGAATTTTCTCATCGCAATAGTCGTGGATTGTCTGCAAGTTGCCGCTATTTGTTTTGGGCGTATCATAAGCTTTCCTAGAAGGCTCAGGATAAGTCAAGCATGAACATTTCTTCATAGATTCGATTTTGGTACTGGGATGCCATGAAGTACAAGAAGCCTTCGAAGAAAAATGGCCGCAATAGGACCACTAAGCCAAAGGGAAACTCAGACCCGTCAGGTGGATCTTGGCGTAGCGTCAGAGCACGTGGAAGAACCTTACCTAGCCATTTTTTTAGCTTTTTGGCTTTGTAAGTTTGCTTTCCCCAAAGATGATGTCAACTTTATCATTCCTAGAGTCTTCAAAGTGGCTAGAAAGATGGCTGTAGGTGAATCTATCAACCTTGCTATTCTGGTTTTAGCTAATATTTATGATGGCTTGAGTGTTGTTTTGAACTTGACGAGCATCGAAGATCATGCTGCAATATTTCTCCACCACTATATGTATGGTTGGTTGGGTGAGTACTATGGCACTCATTTTTCTTTGTCGACTTTAGACAAGTTGGGCCTTTCTTCATCAACTTCGGCCAAGCTAGGGCCTTTAATGATAAAGTATTCTTGTGTGCTTTCTGCAAAGAACCTTGATGATTTGCAGTCCCAGGCATTGTTTAGAAGCTGTGAAGGTTTGAGAATGAACCATCTAGCAAGGGTTGGCTCAACGCAGCGAGGCCTCATAGATGATTCGCACCTTAGTTTCTCAAACTTGTCTTATCTTGCAAGTCTTTGCTCAAGGTATGTTTCTTTGTGGTAAGGAGACCGATGTATTGTTCAGCCATATAGTCCTCACCGTTTCAGTAGGCAGTTTGCCTTTGTCCAACATGTGCCAGGCAAGTTAAAGGAAAACACACAGTCGGAATCCTTGCAAGCCATGTATATGCATTGGGAGTCTTGCACCCATGCATGTGTTTGTCTTCTTAGCGTTCGGATGCTTCTAAAGAAGCGGATGATGAAGTTGACTCGCACAAATATGAGCTTGTTCTGCGGCAGTGTTAACAAATTTTGAACAAGCGACCGCTTGAAGGTCCTCAGGATGACATTGATGTCAATTTTCGTCATAAGAAGAAGAAAGTGTTTAGGCTTCCTCAATTTGATGGTTGTGCGTCACTTGAGAAAGATGTATGTATTTCCTTCTTTCTTGCAATTTCTTCTGCTTTCATTGGTTTAGCTTTTGTTTCTAACATCTTTCTTTGCCTTTTTTAGGCTGGGCTCTCTTGTTCTTTTGATTTGGCGAACATGGGCATTTATTCCTTTATAGATATGCTCTTTGGAGGCAATTTACCTATAGACAAAGAGATTAAAGATTCACTTAGTGCAGAGCTTATTCTAAATCTGCCAAGTAACCCAAGGTTGCCGAATGTAGATGCAGGCATGCCAGAGCTTGTCATGTGTTCAATACCTATGCTAGCTAGTTTTAAGATCTCTCTTAGAGGGCTGAACCTTAATGGCATTGAGCAGCTCATCCATCACATCAACTTTTACGCGGCTGTAGATATCAAGAGCCATATTGAGAAGAGGATTTCAAAGTGCCCATTGGAGGACCTTGCATTGCTTAAGGAAGACTTGTCGAAGCTTGTTTTTACGATTAACAACCTTAATGTTGATTCCTCACTATTGAGAATCAAGATTGCCAAGCTTATGGCTACCTCAACTGAGTATTCTTCTTTGCATGTTGTTTCCTCAAAGAAGTTGAATCCAGAGGTTAGAGCTCAGCAACTTGCAGCAATAGACTTATCAATTGCCCAGGTTTGGTCTTCACAGCAAGTTGTCTCGGAAGGTTATCAAGTCACAGAGACTTCTTTGGCTTCTATCCAGGTGTGTCTAAAAACGTTGGCGTGAGAACAAGAATAGTTGGAAGATGAAGCATCATGACTTCAGGGTGTTCTCTTGGAGCAAGAAGCTATACTTTCTCAGCATCAAGAGGAGATTTCACGCCTAGAGCAAGAGAAAGGCATGACTGTGGAGTTGCCCATCTTGTCTCCCACCGATGTGGAGACATTGAAGACTTTGGAAAGCTTGCTTGAAGATCATCGCCGTAGTTTTGATGCGAACTAAGTAAGCACACAAATTAAAACCCTCTTGTGACAATTGTAGTATATAAATAAGTAGGGATCGTTCTTAACCGGGGATTAGGAGGGATTGCAAAATCACTTGGAAACTGACTCAAAAACGTAAAATAAAGTTTGAAACACTAAACTAGACTCAAAGAATGCAAAACTAACAATAAAAACACTCAAACAAATCAAAAGACTCACAGAATACAAAACACTTATAAACACAAATTAGACACTTTCTAACTAAATTAGACACTAAGGTAAAGGGGATTGTGGTTTTGACGAAAATAAATTAAATGCACAGATTGTAATTTAAAGGCAGAATTTAAATATGAATGTGATGAAATATGGAATGAATGCTAGCTAGAAGGTTCTTCTCCACACATGTTACACTTGCATACAAAATGATTTTCAGTTGGTCTTTCGATAAATTATGAAACTCAACACCCCGGGTTAATTAGGTCCGCTTAAATTAACCGTCAAGTTTTCCTTAAGTTAATGAATTGGATGGGTTAGCGTAACGCAATTCAAAACATTCTCCAAAAGTCCTTTACGTGAAAAGCACAATAAAGATACAATCAAAGATCATTAAGCATCATGAAAACTATAAGTGTTGACGAGGCATTCGTTACTATGATGAGCATGAAACTAGTGCCAAGAATTCATTTAACGCGATTGTTTATAAGCAACCTCCACTACTTGTGAATATAAGTTCATAACTATTAGGTGAAATTCACTTATACTCTAGCATCATATTCATGCATGAAAATTAAGCGTGCACTCTCAATCAACATACATAAATAAGTTATCGAACAAGCAGTTAAACAAATTGAATTCACCATTCATGAAATTCCAACCAAAAATAATCAATTCATATTGCAAGCATAAACATGGTTTCGAATCACCCCCTAGCTAACTAGGGGGATTTAGCCTCTCATGGTCACAAAAAGAGAATTACAAATGAATTTAAACATAAAACACAAAGGATTGATTACACCTAGAACGCCCAACGAATCCACGTGAATTGGTGCGCGTCGAAGCTCCTCTTTCCTCTTCTCCTTTCTGCGGCAGATTGGTTAAATGGTGTTGGTGGATGATTTGCGGGTTTAGGGATGGATTTATGGAGGTTGGGTGGTGCGGCAAGGTTATGGGCAGGTGGAGGAAGGCACGGCAATAATGGGAGGCTGCTGAAATGGAAGGGTTGCTGCGGCTGTGATGGGAAAAAAATGTGGAAGATGGCCTTGCGGCTGGAATGGTTTTTTGCACCGATTATGGAGTAGAATGGGAAGATGAATTAGGGTGAATGAATGCCATGGCCTAGGGTGGAATAATAGGATGGTGGCGGCTGTTGGAGAGAAAATGAATGGGATGGTAAGTCACGGCTAAAGGACAAAGAAAAATTGGAGAGAATGATTGAATATTTTATTTAGGGTTCATGGAAAATGCACGGCATTGGAATGAATAATGGGATGGTAGGGTGATGGAATACACGGCAATCAATGGGAATTGGTG
Source organism: Pyrus x bretschneideri (assembly GCF_019419815.1). Lineage (NCBI taxonomy): Eukaryota > Viridiplantae > Streptophyta > Magnoliopsida > Rosales > Rosaceae > Pyrus > Pyrus x bretschneideri. The sequence goes on from NW_025999452.1 coordinate 62,940, forward strand.
GCTTAGGATAGAATATTAGGGTCCATGGCAGATTTGCGGCTAGGTTTAAAATAAAAGGGTTAATGGCTAATGGGGGGGGGGGGGGCCACGGCTTGGGGAAATTGGTATGTGTGAAGGGGTGATGGAATGCACGGATTATGGTAAGGAAATGGGGTGTAAATGTGGCTGAATATTGTATGAATGAATTAGGGTAAAATCATCAAGTCTCTAGTGCGGCTTAGAAGAATAATAATATATGGTGAATGGGAGTTTTTGTGGCTGTTTTGTTTTATTATAAAAATGAAAATACAATGGAAGGCTACGGATTAAAGGGGAGGATATGGAAAGGTGCGGCTAAGTATGTAAAACCTAGAGTTTTAAATATGTTTGGTTCCTAGCTTATTTTTATTAACGAAAATAAATTCAAAGGCTTCTAGAATTTAGGAAATAAAATCAGAAATTAAAGAGGGAAAGATTAAAGGGTGTGGCTAGGGCCTTGGTTTTGTGTCCTAAAGCGCCTACAAGGACTTCAAAGTGGCTAGAAAATGCGGACGTTTAAGATTAGGAAAGGTTACCAAAACGGGAAACTTAGGGTCAACTTTCCTAAAATAGGAAGCCTTGTTTGATTAGGATTCTTCGTTTTGGTAAGAATTCATCGTTGGCGTAGGAATTCGTCGTTTCTTCAAGTCTTCAACTCATTCATTCCTCTTTCGCTCCAAAAGACTTCAATTTGCATCTTCTTGCACACTTTGGCCTTATAATCTGAAAATACACAAAAGTGGCCTTAAACACTGAAATAGATAAGTAAACACAACATAAATGCACGAGAACAAGCTAATTAAGTCGCATGAATATGCTCCTATCAAGTTTTAAGGACATAGCTTTGAAGTAGTGTTTTCCGTTCTTTGTACTTTCAGCCTTTTATTTTTTATTTATTTATTTATTTATTTATTATTTTTTTTGTACTAAGGCTTTGGAACCGACTTCTTCATTTAAAGATATAAAGTATTCACATTTTGAATTTGCTCCATATTATTCAAAGTGTTTGCATTTTTTTTTTTTTTGGTGATGTGACTGTACTTGAAGTTTTGAAGTTTCAAGTTGCCTACGTACCCACGATTGAAGAGGGATCAAGTCATGACGTAGTACAAAGGAATGATGGATTGTTTTATGATGGCTTTGACAGTTTTGATGGTGATTTTGTTGTACACAGTTTATGCTCTTGTGGGCCAGGAGCTTTGGGTGCTGCCTTTTAAGCTTGTGCAAACAAGAAGCATTGGGTGTCGCCTTTTAAGCTCGTGCAAACAAAGAGCATTGTTGCCGTGTGCACTATAGGCTCATGCAGGGGAAGAGGTTTATGTCATGTGCAGTTTAGGCTCATACAAGCGAGGAGCATTGCTTGTTTGGTTTAGGGGTAGTAACGCTTCAAGAATCTGCCATTGATGGGGCCGATCTTTAAGCCATCTTCCACCATGATTAAGTAGGTGTCGTTGGTGTAGACTTCTTGTATTACGTAAGGTCCATCCCATTTTGATGTGAACTTGTTTTTTATCTTGTGAGTTGTAATGATAAGCATTCGTAATGCCAATACAAGATCTCCAGTTTGGAAAGACCTTGGGTGGACCTTCTTGTTGAATGCCTTGGATAGCTATGCTTGGTAGCATTCCAAGTGTTGTTAAGCTTCGGGCCTCATTTCGTCGAGTGGTTCTAACTCTTGAAGTTGTAGCTTTGCATTTTCCTTTTTAGAACAACTTCCATGCCATATATGAGAAAATAAGGCGTAACTTGGGTAAGAGTCATATGTGTCGTCCTATATGCCTAAAGTGCTTCACTTATCCTTTCGTGCTAGTCACTCTTTGTTCAACCAATCACTTTCTTCAGGAGGTTGCACAGTGTTTTGTTGAATGATTCCGCAAGACCAGTGGCCAGAGCATGATACATGGAAGACTTGTGCTAATTGAATTTATATTTCTTGTAGAGCTCGTCTATGAGTCAATTAGAGAACTTTTTTTTGTTGTTAGTGATGATGTAGCAAGGCACACCATATCGATGGATGATATAATCTTTTGATGAAATGGACGACAATTGCTTTCTTAACTTCCCTTAGAGGTACGGCTTCAACCTACTTGGAAAAGTAATCCGTTATGGCTAGGATGTAAGCTTTTCCTGCATATGACTTTGGTGTGATTAGTCTTATGACGTCTAATCCCCATGCATCAAATGGCCATAAAGCAACTGTAGGGTGTAATGGTTCAGGCGGTTGATTTATGAAGTTGGCATGGGATTGGGAGGCTTGGCACCTTTTGACGTACTCCAAGCAATCCTTCACCATGCTTGGCTAGTAGTAACCCATTCGTTTGAGCTGGAAATGTAACTTTGGTCCAGACTGATGCACCCCGCATACGCTTGAGTGTGCTTCTTCCATGGCTTGATTGGCTTTTTTCTTACCTAGGCATCTTAGAAGTATTCTTTCAAAATAGTGTCGATAGAGTGTTCATTTGTAGTAGAGGAAGCGAGGTGCTCGTCGATGTATTTCAGAGCGGTGTCTAGGATTGTCTGGAAGCTTTCCATGATCCAAGTAGTCGATCAGTGGATGTCTCTACTCTTCAATGTCGACTAGAAGTACTAATATGACGTTTGTATCGTCTAGTAGCATTTCAGTGACAAACAAGATCACCCATCTTTGGCAAACTGGCACGTTCGCAGCTTCGTCTGCTCCTAGCGCCATATTTGAGGCTAGGTTAGCGAGAGCGTCCACCATTTGATTTTCTTTTCTTGGCACATGTTCTAATGTCACGACCTCGAACTTTTGTAGTAGTTGAGTTGCTAGTCGAAAGTATTGGAGGATATCCTCTTTCCTTACTTCATATTCAGACAATAGTTGATTAAGTATAAGCTTAGAGTCGCCACACATTTCTCGTTTTTGGAGCATAGCTCGCTTAGTCAAAAGGAATATGGTAGTACTTGTCTTTGTGGCAACTTGAATACTACTCCTGCCCTTACTTTGTCCGTTCGTGCTGATCCGTCAAATAACATTGTCCATGTCGAGAAGATGTCGATGTAGAACACCTCCTCGTCAGGGAAGTTGTATGAGATTTTCCAATCGGTTAGGATTGGATAACTGACAAGGAAGTCTGCTAGTGCTTATCCCTTGACGGCTTTAGCTGGGACGTAGATGATCTCGTATTGATTGAGAAGCAACACCCAATTAGTAAGTCACCTTGTCAGAACACCCATTTACACAAAAATTCTATAACGAATGAAATGAAAACACGTATACAGAGTAGATTTATGTTGATGAATTTGTAGGGTTACAATCTCTGTTTACAATTTTCCTCTAATTCAGTCTTCAAATTTGATATAGATGCGTAGGTTGTTGATCCAAGGGTCGCAATGACTTGATCTCAGACGAACGATTGAACGATTGCTTCAAGTTTTAAGCTTGAAACAATGCGTGGATAGTCTTCACCTCAAAGTTGTGACAAAGGTAGTGTTGATGTAGGATTTTGTTGATTCAAGGGTCTTGGCGAGTTGATTTTGAATCGAACGTCGTTACAAGTTTTAAGCTTGCAACAAAGTCTTGAAGGAATCGGCACAAGTGCTTATTGATTCTTCAATGGAAAGGTTCAGCTTTGGTCGAAAGAAAGCTTCGGCTTTGGTTTTACATTCTTCGAACAGAGCTTTGGCAATGTATTAGTCTTCTAAGATTTGGCAAGGGTTCTCTTTTATGAGAATTTCGGTCCTTCAACGTAGAAATTGTCAACCTTATGCTTGTCCAAGGACCTTGTATTTATAGACTTCTCAAAGCTTGCCTTCAGATGGATTTGGCTTTGATTTGTGTCTTGATTCGTCCATGGGAGAATTTAGGCATGCTTTGTGTCTTGTTTTCAGCCACTTTCCCTTGCTTGGTCGAAATATATAGGGCTTGTTGCCTATTTTGTGAGCAGTCTTCAATTCTTGCTTGTTTTGTTAAGATGCTTTAGCTTTCTTTCCGGTTTTAGGAGCAATTTGTGCCCCTTGCCAATTTAAAGGAGATTTCTTCCCCGTTGCTGAATTTTAGGAAGGCTTTTGAGCTCCCTTTGCTTGATTTGTGCCACGTATCACTGATGACTTGTCCATTTGTGATGAGTCATATGCCACGTGAAGCTTTGTGATGCATCATTTGTATGCAATGAAATTTACATGTCTACATTGACTCTTCAAGATTGAGAATGAGTTCCTCTTCAATTCACTTAGTGACCGATTCATGAAACATACGCAAAACTAGAAGGTTGTTTAGTCAATCACTTGTAACAAACAAATAGACAGTTCATAATTCATTTACCAAATCCCTTCATCTGTTTCTATATAGTTCAGTGACAAAACTTTACCGAATCCCTTCATCTGTTTTTATATAGTTCAATGACAAAACTTTCTCATATTTAATTGATTTTTTGTAGAGATGATATGAGGTGATCTTTACAAAATAATTTATAATATGGACAGTTACAATTATAAGCTTGAATAGTTTTGTGACTCGGCTACATAGTGAATTGTAAAGGAACTCCTCCTTGTTTATTGAGGAGCCAAATTAATTCCGAAGTTTTATTGAACTAAGAAGGATTGCTCTGTTATCTGACAGTATAGATGATATTCCAAACATAAAGGTACTTAAATAAGAGAAAATCTATAGCAAGTTAATGAGTTACAAGATTACACACTCAAGCATAGGTAAATGACAATAAAGTAAGTGAAAACAGTCAACTAAAATCCCCTTGGTTCATCAATAGAGTATCCATTTGATGCCTTCTACCTCAGTTGAAGGCTAAAAGAGATTTCTAATAACTGCAAACATTTTTTTGCAATGTTAATTGTCCTAAATTGTGAAATGATTTTTGAGTTAGAAAACATTTTAGTATTTCTAAAGAAGCATGTGGTGGTAAGTGCTTATTCATGAAGCAATTTCAAGTGATTATTTAAAAATAAAAACTTAAATTTTTAAAGAGGATAATACTTACATTACTCAGAATACACATATCTCCCATCTTGCGAATAACATATATGTATCGTATAAATCTTATAATTGAAACCTTCAAATTTCTTAATGTTTGTTTGAAGATCATTCCTACAAATAATAAAAAAAAAAATCATTCGAATTGGAGATTGTTTAGTCATCCAAAGGTATTAACTAAATATATGATTCATTATAAATATATTACTTGGTACTCAAGTCGTCCATTTGTTCTCTACATTTGGAGGCATTAACAATCTTTGATAGGAACAATTTTTTGTAGGGATAATCTTCATACAAAGAGTTACAAATTTAACATTCAGATTATGAACTTTATATACAATGACGATACGTTATTCGTAAAGGGTGAAATATGTGCACTCCTTGTTGGAGGATACAAGTATTGTCCTAAACATAATAAATTAAACGTATATCCTAAATATGGCCTAAATTTGCAAAAGTTTGTGCATGTTCCCCCATCGTGTTTTTGAGTATTCATGAAGGAATACTTCATGCACCACCTATACTCAAGGGAAGCTAACAAGTTGCGCTTTGCCTCCATATAAAAAATTAACAGTAACCACATCAAGATGTGAAGTATAAGCAATTAAACATCAAAATATATAATATCAATAGTGAGTGTTTTTATATATATTCTTAATCGATGGAATAGTAGTTTGTGTACGATGAAATCTGAAACGTGTGCAAAAGTTCATATACACACACATAGAATCCAAGAGCGTACATCACACTTTATCATCGAGGAGCGTAGTGGTAGCACTCGTAACATGCAATTTTAATTTTTTTTAAGGAATGTCAATTAATTAATAATAGTCCTATATTAACTGGGACAATGAAATGCAAAAGAAAAGATAGGAAAGGGAATCAAGAAGCAAAGCTCTCAGCATGGGGGCAGAAGTGTCATTTTCCCACCTCCATTTTAAGGTTCACCTCTCCTCCCCCTCTGCCCTAACTGAAAACGACTGCAAGCAACCTGTGGTCTACCTGTGTATATATCTCCACTAATATAGATATAATATATAGAATTTTATTAATTTCATATATAAATATGGAATTTACACACCGACTCCAAAACCATTAGCCCTCATCTGTCTCTCTCTCTCTCCCTCTCCTTCTCTCTTCTTGTACTTATCTCTCCGACTCTCTCTCGGTTATGGATTGTGTTTGTTGATAAATTGATATATAGAGATAATATTCTGTGTAACTCCTGAATTGATTCAAGAAACGAAGATGGTGGATCTTCAAACTGTTTGCTGCATGTGTGGTGACGTGGGTTTTCCTGACAAGCTCTTCCGCTGCAACAATTGCCGCGATCGCTTTCAACACTCGTATGTATTTTCGCCATCGCCCATCATCATCATCATCATTATCATCATCATCATCATCACCATCATCATCTCATATATGTCATGCATCATACATAATGTAAAGATATGATATTTGCTATGTATGTATGTATGTATGTAAACTGTAAGGACATCATATATATTTGTATCATCATGAACATGATCATGGATTCATGGATTCATGGTTCATACGTGTGATAGGTATTGATAACTGAATTGGTAGAGTTAAAAACCCATCTTTATAAAACACCCACCAAACCTACCTATTATTATTGGTACCATGCATCATATATATGATGCTCATGATCATCATGGTATAATAAGACCATGAGATATGCATCCTATGTCATCATCAACAACATATATTTGTATAAAAATGTCTATAATGCTGCAACCATGCCTAGTCCTATTATGTCAATATTTCAATTAATATAAAGCTGATAAGAACAAGAAAAACTCATTTACTAATTAAGCACGATACCCATGTGAAATTGTGTTATGTGCTTATGAATTAATTTCTCAATCAATAAGGTCGAATCTCATAGACAACAGTTGTTAATTCTAGGTATTGTAGTAACTATTATAGAGAGTATGCGGAGCCAATTGAACTGTGCGATTGGTGCCGAAGTGATCAAGAGAGGAGCACAACAAGGCACGGTAGCTCTTCCAAGAAATCAAGCATGGTGACCAGAGGAGGAATCGAGACTGGAGGTGCCTCGAGCCGGTCAGAATACTCCGGGGATCACAAGATCAAGCAACACGATCATCAACAAGAAGGTGGTAGCAGTGAAAAAGCTAACACCAAGAACCATCCTAGCAGCGGCGCGCCATCACCAAGAACCACTACGCGCAGGTACAAGCTTCTCAAGGATGTCATGTATTAAAGACTATCTAAAGAGTGTGAGTGATTATACAAGGCTTATTAAACTAGAGGGCTTTATGTGTTTATAGAAGCAAATTATGCTAATTATGTATCGTAGTTAGTACTTATACTATCCATCCGGAGAGTGTTCATATTGTTTTATTTTATTTTGTTTTTTTTGGGTTCCTTTGTGTTTTATTAATTTGTGATTTCCGTAAGTAAGTTGTTCATAAAACAAGGTAAGCTTGCTCGGCAATGAATTTAGTTCTCCATCTGTAATCCCTATATATTTTGGTCCAGTCTCTATATTTCGGTCAGAAATAGCCCAAAGTCATAAATTAATGCATTATGAACTAGCTATAGTATCTAGGTTTCCAGCATGAACTACATAAAGAAGTTCAGTTTCAAGGAAAATAATAAAACCAGTTAAGGTATGCTGTTTTTCCTGATTAAGATTAATTAATCAATTCATGATGTATATAGAAAACCCTAGGACCTGATTAAAACTAATTAATCAATTCAAGATATATGGAAAACCACCACTTAATTAGTACTACGGTTTAATGGTATTCTTCTTCACTTATAAGGGAGAGGTATTAGGTTCGGATCTCGCCAAAGGTGAATTTGAACCTCATTATTGCTCCAGGAGGTTCCTCCAATCACATCCGTTCATCGTTCATTGTGCGGCCAAAAATCATTAGAACTTTTTTTATTTAAAATTGAATATAAACAGTACCTGACAAAAAATGGTCACACGATGTATGATGAACGGATGTGATTGGAGGATCCCTAAAATCCTCACAAAGAGGATCCTTAACTCATTATTGTTAGTCCATTGTGAGGTTAAGTCTACTCTCCCTTTCCCTAAATATAGATAATATCGTTAGTTCAGAAAAAGATATATAGAAAACCCTAGGACCTAATACAAAATTACAATAATTCTATTCTAACAGTTAATTAATTTTTTTTCGAGTTGTACTTTGTTTTTTGGGAGGAGTGTGGTGTAGGACGTAGATGGTGAGTATTTGTAGTACTGTAGGGTTTGTCTCTGTCACGGCAAGGTTCTTGAGGGAGTTGCACCCTCTTTGCTTTGTTGAGACTCAGGAGAGAATTGAATGCCTTGGGATACCTTCTCACCAAAGAATTCATAGTACCTAATGCCTGCTGCTCACTTTTACAGATTCATTGAAGGCCTTTAGTAGATAGCTAAGCCCTCTCTATCATTGTGCTTGCTCAATTAAAAAATAATAATAATACACATATATATATATAGTTTTCGTAAGAGAGTATTTCACTAGGGTAGCGATTTTGATACTTCCTGTACGTTTAGGCTCAATCATTCTGGACTGAGCGTGGAGAGTTATACAATAGTTAACTACTAGTGTTGTAACTTAAATGATGTGAGTGTGAAAAATATTATTTCTTCAATTATATCTAATGATTAAATTAAGCGTATGCAAGTGTTTTTTTTAAGTTTACTGTCAAATTGCAAAGTTTAATATGGACATGCAGTGGAAATTACTAATTTAGAATATTGTTTAGAGTATAGTATGGAAAGAGAAAAGATCGGTGAAATGCATAGAGATAAGAAAAAATACCAACAACGAAAGAAAATCTGTACATAAACATAAGTGGGAATTTTTAAGTGGATGCTGTTTCTAGGCCGTTCATTTAGTTCAGGAATTCTTGATTTTAGCCATGTTTCTTACACATGCCTTGTACTAGTATTGTATGATGATTTATGAAATATCTCTGAAGTACACAAGCTGATAAGGTCTCTTGCACCATACGTGTTTTGGCCATTTATGAGAAAGCAACAAAACCCCTCCTCATTGGTGGTCTTGAATTGACAAAGTCATCGAAACTTTCCCCAAAATATCAACACTAATTAATGTTAGTCAGGTAACACAACAAATACATTATTTATTAGAAATATACTTAAAAATAAACAAAAATAAATAGTGTCACATCTAGGGATGGCAATTCTAACTGTTAAACTCGATAACCGTGGATAACCGTCCAAATGGATTGGATTTGGATATGAAAATTCGGGTATGGTTTGGATATAGAGAAAAACCGTGAACTTTATTCGGTTATGATTTTGGATATGGTTATAAGGGTACCCAATCCATATCCGTACCCAAATCCAATCCGAATATTATATATATATATATATATATTTGATATATATTATAATTTTATTCAATTATGCCTTTCGAAATCTTGGAATCATGCCCACAACATATTCAATTATTCCTACCCCTATAGTACTAATTCATTATGCATGAATCAAACCCTATACTATCTTTATTATGCACCAAACATCATACATAGCACATACCAACAACCTCATCAATTCTATACTATCTTTATTATGCATCAAACGTCGTTCTTTTGTCATCACAAGTTTTGAAATGATTAGACAATTTGTTTTGTCTTCCTTTCGTATTTGTTTTTGTCCTCTTTTTCTTTTTTATTGGACCAATTTATCATATTGGCTTATCACGAACAACTTCAAATATATATTGTTATATTTTTTGTAATTGGATGTGGCAATTTAATGGCAGAATTAGTATTTACTAAAATTTATAGTGCATCAATTGGATTAATATAATTTTTTTTTTTTACAAAGATGGATATAACCGATAACCGATTGAAAATCCGTTACCTGGTGGATATGGTTATGGATAATCCTTGATGGTTATTTTGCGGTTATGGGTATGGTTAATTTTTGTGGTTATGGGGATGGATATAGTATTTCCGTCCCCAAACCGAACCGTTGCCATCCCTAGTCACATCAATTTGAATTGGAATTTTTGTATTTCATTTTGAGGTCTACGTATACAATCACTTGGAATCATTTTTCCAATAGAAAACTAACCAAAACCCCTAAAAAGCTTTCCTTTTAATCATCAGGACAAAACAATTCTATAATACCTAAATTGGGCGTGGGAAAGGAGACAAGGGAAAAAGCATTTCAGGGATATCACATGCAAAAGCTAAAATTGGGCTACAGGAGGCAACCATGCAGGAAAGCTCACATGCATTTATCAGGACAAGCAAGTTCACATGCAAAGCAAAAAAGAAGACAAATAAATCAGACCACGTTTCAGAAACAGTGCTGACAATTTCAGCAATAGTAGAAGATGACAAATACCAAGGAGATGTCCATACCATACATTTGTAATGATTTTAAATCAGAGTATTCTCACCCAGTCTATATAAGAGAAGTTCCCTTCATTGTACAAACACACCTCAACATCTCAACACCTCAACACCTCAACACCTGATAGACACCATACTCACACCATACTTCAATCCTCATACACCTAAGCATCTCAAACCTTCCTAGCATCCTTTGTAAACACTTCTTTGTAAACATTTCTCTTTGTAAACATACTATATATGAATAAAAGTTCAAGTGTACATATTCAAGCAATCTCCAAGTCTTAAGTAAGTGTTTTCTTTTCTTTCATTAGTGTATTTGTTTAAATAGACTTCTAGTCCAAAACAGGGAAACACTATTGTAGTTATATTATTAACCTGCTAAACTAACGATCATACTTTGTTCGAGCACTCTGTTATAGTTGAATGCTTGCCATACAAATAACTGAATATTAACCAGGGTACCTCTGAGTTCTTAGTACCTCTGAATTCAGCCGTTAAGACCTTATACCTGCATTGTGAGTGGCCATCATGTTCAAACATGTCGAGTTCCATGTGCAAGGTTTTATGTCTAGTTTTTATAATGGTCATCCGACTATTTAACCGGGCCTACTTCATGAATTTGGTATCAAAGCCAAGTTCAGCATTTTAATAGTATAATTATAATAGTAAAGTACCTTGAGGACAGAAGTCATTAACACAACTGATATCACACTTGTTTATATGAACAACATATATTATTGTCCTTGCTGACCTTGTGTCAACCACAACCACTAGGTATTTATTGTCCTAGACACCCAACTATAACTAGTATAAAGAGAAGATTAGCATACATATCCAAAAGAATTATCAGGACTTTGAAGAAGCAAAAGTTTTATCTTGGTTATCTTTATTAGTAAATATAATAATATAGAAGTGCAACATAAAGTTTTAGAAGCAAAAAGAGCAACAGATCAAACTTTAGAGACCCTGAGAGAAGAAAGAGAGTTTCTAAGAAACCAGTTAGCCATAACTTTAGAGAAAGGTAGATTCTAGTTTATGATAGATTATCTTAATTTAGAAATTAATGAACCACAAAAAAGAAAAATAACTTTAGACCCAAATAGTTTAGTTTGTTATTTTCCATTGAGAAAACATAATCATATTTTGCCTAGTAAAGAAAATCCACAAGCCAATAGTATTGTAAATCTTATTATTAATCAAGCAGAAAATATAAAATTAGAAAATTATAAGCATAATCATTTGTTAAACCCGTTGTTAGAGCATTTTCAGAAAAATTCCATAAAAACAATTACACAAAATTTAGATTATATTACATCTCAGTTAGAAGATAATAATAAAAATATTCAAAGTTTTCCTAGCAAAAGAGAGATAAAAGAGCTTGTTGACCTCATTGATAGTAAGCCTAAGCAAGTAGAACTTAGATCATTAGAAATAGTTGAGTAGTTAAAATTAGAAGTTCAAAAAATTCAATTAGTGCAAAAAGAGTTGAGTGAACAAGTAGATAAGCTACATAATAAAATAGATAGATTATTAGTTTAATGACTGATTCTAGAACTAGCAGAAAATATATCCAAGCTTTGAAAGAAATTAGCAAGCTAGATAAAGAACCAGTAGGTTTAACAGATTTTTCAACACAAGTAGCTAGTAGTAATATTCTCATTAGGCAAAATAATTTAATTATTCAATTAGTTTTAAGTTTGGCTGAGAAATTAGAACAAGTTGAAGAACAAGTAGAAAAAATAAACCAAGTTTTACATAACACATCTTCATCACTTCTACCATTTTTGGTAGAAAAATTAGAAAATTGAACTTTAAGTACAAATAATCATATTAGAAGACCTAAGATAAATCTTTTTGATAATAGAAAATGGAACTCATTAGGAGAAAAGGAAAAGAAATAGTTAGAGCTGAAGATAGTTACCCAAATAAAGAAGAAGCACAAGAATTTATTAGAAGAGGTTTTGAGAGAACACAAAAAAATAAATATAATTTGTATCAATTAGGTTTATTTGAAAATAGTAGTAGAATTGTAAGTAGCATCAGTCAACATAAAGTTAGATGTATTGATAAAGAAGTTACACTTAATTTAATTAGTAAAGAAGCAGTTACTCATTTGAGAAAATCACATTTCAGTCAGATTCACATATGAATAATATTAATTGGAATAGTAGGATTAACCAGAGCACAAGTAGGCACAAAAACTTTAGTATACATATATGATGATAGATGGGATAATCACCAACAAGCAGCAATAGCAACAGCTGAAGTAGACTTAAGTTCAAACTTAGCAATCATAGGATGTATTCCAAATTACGTTATGACAATTAATGAATTTAGTAAATATATTAAAGTGAGCTTAAGAACAAAAAATTATAATATGATAGGAGAGTATAAAAATTTGTATATTAGCTTAATGTATATTGGTAAAGTAGCTGATAAATATAATCATAAGTTTAATTTAGAATTTCAAAATTTAGTTCAAACATTTGGTAGTAAACATGTAAATATGATAGAAGCAAAACTCGTAAATAATAGTTTTTTAGAAAAAACTCACTGGACATTACCTAATTTACAAGTAGGAAGAAATAGACAACAAGATAGAGTACAAATATATGAAACTAGTACAGGTAAAGCAACAATTAGGTTAAGTGATTACAAGCAACTAGATAAAATAGAAGAGGATGAGAGTGAGATTGAAAATGAGAGTGTTCATATGGCTTTTGATAATTTAGATATTAATTTAGTTGAGCAAAATTTTGATCATATTGTAGATAAGATTATAGAAGATATTGATCATTTGGATGAAGAACAATACTTAGAAAAGTATAAGACATGATTTAGGACTACATAGAATTTCAGATGAAGAGACGAAAAAAAATAAATTTTAGAAATAGGAGTAGAACATATTTTAGGATCAAAAGAATATAATAATGTATTAGAGTTAAAAGTAGAATGTAATTCAGCAGAAGAAAGTAGTACATCATGAGTAGAAAATTCAGGATACACTTGTAGAACTGATTAACAATTTTTGAGACAAACAAATGAAAAAGCAGGAGTAGATTATGTTGAAGAAAGTATCACTACAAGAAAACATGGCTTAGTTGGCGACAGACATTTTTCACATAAACAAGAAAATTCGTCACATTTGACTATATGTGACAAAATTCTAGCGTCACCAATTGTGTCACTTATACAGCGTCACCTATAGTCCATGTGACAAATTTTATTTTTGCCACATTTTTTCAGTATACGTCACACAATATTCGTCACTTAATAACAATATGTGTGACGAATTATACATCACAAATTAACCATATGTGTGACAAATTATATGTCACTTAATAAATATATGTGTGACGGATTATACATCATCAAATACAAAATTACGAGACTTATTTTTTCATCTTGTATCTGGTTTATAAGTGATGATTATGTAGTCATCCAATATGATACCAGATGATATAGTTTACACTAAATGACGCTGAAAAGGTCACATATTCCTTTGATATGAGGTGCAACTTACATCACATATGTTTAAATCAAATACCTTTTTAGAAATAATAACGACGAACTAATTGTTTTTGTTGTTTTGTAATCTTGAATTGCAGTTCATAACAATTATAAGGTAATACTTCACATTTTCATTAATCAACAATTAAAACACATCAGTTGAATACATTAACCAAATGTACATCCCAAAAGTTGAAGTCATGGTGACCTATCTCAAAAGAGAAGTTTAAAAGAGCTTGAGGTGCTTAACAAAAGATAGCTTGAGGTGCCTAACAAACGATAGCTTGAGGTACCAACAAAACAGAATTATTAATCAAGAGTGGTAACACCTATATATAGACATCTTGGGTACTAACAAATGACAAGTCCAAGGCACATTTAGGTGCTAATTAACAAAAGAGGTTCTCTATGTGCTAACAAAAGAGGTGTACCATGTGCATACTTGAAACTAATCGCAAAAGACACAATATGGACATCATTCCTCTTCCAAATCATGTTCTTCTAGCTCAGGACAAGTATTTTCACCCTCTGAAATATCACCATTAGATTCTGTAAAGTTGTTGATCTTTTCCTAACTTTCAGCAATAAATGCCTTGATTTTTGTGAACAAATTTTCATCATCATTACGTAAATCCAATCGAGCTCTCAATTGTTCATTCTCTTGTTGCAATTTGAGGAAACCATCGAACAGAACCTTGATCTGAGATCTCATATCAGTTAACTCGGACCTTGATGCAATAGAAGAAATGCAACCAGAGGTATCTGTACGAGGAAAAACACCTACACAGACGTAAATTTAAACTAACCTAAATAAGAGATTAATTTAAACCAAATTAAACTCGCAAGCGCACGAATCAATTGTAGTAATATATGCCAATATGAGGTCGACCCCACAGGGATTGCTTTAACTCCAATTTAACCGATTAATCACGCTAAACTTAATTAAACAACCAAAGGATAGATTGAATTGAATAATTGATTCAGACTAAAATTAACAAGAAAAATAAAAGACAATTAACTAAATCAAACACATGACACAAGAAAACCTAAGGTTATGAATCCACCAATAACAATCCTATTTACTTTTCCTAGAGCCAATTACTATCCAATTACCACGCCAATGTTAAAGGTTGTTCTATCTAAGGTATGAATTAATCCGTGGTCAGGCATCAACTCTTGTATCTCTACATGATAATTATATCCTATTGGTTAGGCATACAATTAAACACATAAAACCCCATTAAGCATAGAAGAATCATGTCAACCAAGTAGGACTAGCTTGATATTGGTCATCCTCACTAGTTTGTCTACTATTCTTAATCTTAGTTCCAATAAACCTAATTGATATTGGTCATCCTCATAGATTTATCTAAATCTCTAGATGCAAAATTCCTAAAGGTGATCAATCATTAGAAACTTGAACCTAGAATAAAATACCCACAAAGATTAAGAATATAACATGCATATAATCGGATAATAATCACAAAGTGCATATCAAATATTCATGTCATGGTTTCATCATAAACCTTACAAAATAACTTAGTTACACATAGAAATAAAAATAAAAGAAAAATAGAACCCGGAATCCATGGCAAAGCATGTCCCTAAGCTCTTCTTCACTTATTGAGGAGATGGTGAATGGTGTAATGGTTCGGTGGTATGGGTTATGCGGGATGGATGGATGGATGGATGGATCTCTTAGAGAGAGCTTAGGGCACTTATTTATACTAGAAAAACCCTAAAAGGTCTGGGAGAAAGTCTCCTAAAATAAAACAAACTCCTAAACAGTTAATGACACAAACTAGGGAAGAATCTATCTTGACTTGGGAAACACGTCATCTGCTTTGCATGCTAGTTTTGTGGTCGATTTATCTTCTGGAAAATTCTGTAAAAATATGGGAAACGTAGCTTTATCTCTTATATTTCCAGCCATATATCGCATGCCACTAGAAAAAATCGGGAAAGCCTTCAAATCTTCATTGTCCTACAACTGCTCAATTCTGACGGGAAAACAACTTCTGTGGGATTCATTTGTGAAACTGGAATGAATGGCTCCATGGAAAATTATGAAATTCGGATACAACAATCTTCAGCCTCGTAGCTTCCTTCTCCAATTAGCCTTGTATCAAAACTCCTCCGGAAAGTCGAATTATCACCGAAAAAGTCCTAAGTGCACAGAATGGCTGAAACTGAGAAAAGGAAAGTAATAAGGCTCTTTTAAGATCAATTCCTTAACAAAACTTAGGGATAATTAACATGAAAATATGATAAATAATGTAGCTATTAAATACCCCCAAACTTGGTTTTTGCTAGTCCTCGAGCAAAACAAAAATAAAAGACAAGAAAAACAATAGGCCTTCCATACATTAGCCTCAAAGCAATTTAGAGACGGTCACCAAACTTAAGAAAATTAAACATTTTTCAAAATAGAACTAACCCAACCTTACACGACATTCTCAAGTGTAATGAGTAAAATAATCAATATCAATACAACTTCCTCAACCCGGATAGGTATATGCAAACCAAAGCTTCAACTTCAAATCCTTTACCATGAATATCACTCACAAAAAAAAGTCACACATTAAAGGGAAAAAGTGTTTCACTCAAATCTTGATAAGCAATATAATACCCCATAAGCTTGCTCTTCATATCATCTCTCCACTAATGTAAATCAACGCGACACCAAAGATCAAAGGCCTTTACAAGGGTTGTAACATTAGGCTAGGGTATGAGCTATCAAAGAATGGACAGGGAAAAACTAAAGCTTAAGAAATACCAAGATATCTTCATAATGTAATTCAATTGATCCTCTTTTGAAACTTGGGTCTTCTATTATTGGCATCCAGGGCTCATGTCATAAGGATGTCATAAGGATGGAACAATTTCGAACTTTTCTTTTCTAATTCTTTTGAATTTTTTTCTTTTCTCCTTTTTTTTCTCTTTTTTTTTTAAGAAGAATAAAAATAATACTCTACATGGTACCTCGGTACACGCCACATCTTTGATGTAGAACCCAACATTTATCTTCATTGACGTCCACTTGATATCTCCTAAGCTATAGGGAATGGCTAATATAGGTTAAATAGGAAAGGATGAATATGGGTAATGAAAGAAAAGGCCAAGTGTTTGGCTTCAAAAGGGTAACTAGGGATAATATAACATAAATGGTTGGTTAGAACGGCTTAAACGATCCAAACATGGCCTTAATCATCTCTCAAATGTTGCATGACTTAGGATTTCACCTCGAGAGATATTGAAGCAAGTTCTAGTGAATAATAATGCTATCATGAAACTCACAAGAAAGAATAGACAAGAGGCTCAAAATCTCACAAGGGTTCAGTAAGTTTTCACTTAAAATCCACATATAATTATCTAAGAGTTATACTGACATTGGTTATTGGTATAGAATTAACTTGATAATGATCATGTAAGAATCTGATTAACCATATAAAACAATTGAAATTTTACATAAGATGAACCAATTCAAATAAGTATGTGACCTAGAAGAAAGCAAATTATTATCATTGACTTATGGAAGGTTTAACTAAAAGAAAACGACTCAAGAAAAATCAAATCTTTTTGGATTTTTGACACTTTTTTTATGAATTTTTTTTATGACATTAAGACTTAAATAAAAGAACGGAAAATAGAACAAATAAACACAAAGAAACATATGGCAACATAAATTGCAAACAGCAAGTTGCAATATGACAGTACCACAGGCAATTTCGACCTTTAGATAGAGATTTGATCCTAACTTTTGACAGAAAAATCCGATTTGCATGATCTTTATATGACTGGAAAGAAGAAGAAAAAAAAGTGAAGAACACAACGCGGGCAAAATCTTCAAATTCCTTCCCGATTAAAACAGTTTTAAACAAACATAGACAACATGAAAACTCAACGAAAACATAACACAGAAACGAAAATCTAAATCCTCAAATCCTCCCCCCAAACTAAAATTAAACATTGTCCTCAATGTTTAAAACATAGAAAACATAATAAATAACATATGTAAATAGAGGATTTGAAAACTTCTAGGGATTTTTCATTGGAGCATGAATGAACAACGTTGAAGCGGGATGCAAATATGATGTGATATAAAATAGCAAACAAACTTAAACCCTTTTTATGTAGTTGTAGTATGAATAAGTAGGGATTGTTATAGGCCGGGGATTAGAAGGGATGCTAATCTCTCAATTTTAAACTCTGAAACACTAAACTAGACTCTAATGACTTAAAACAAACTAGATTGACTCAAAACAGCACAAAACAAGCAAACAGAAAATAAGGGTGACTTTGGACGAATTCTAACGTAACTTGACTCAAAGCACTAATGAAAATAGATTTAAACAAAGTCCTAGCTAAGTAAACACAAAATATTAAAAGGGGGGAATTGGTTTTGACGAATTTGAAACTTGAACAAACAAATTACAGAAACTAAATAAAGGATATGAAATTGGAGTGAATTGATGGGTGATAGGCTAGTTAGAGGGTCCTTCTCCACATATGACACATATGCATACAAATCGATTTCTAGTGATTATTCCTATAAACCATGAATGACAATGCCCTAAATTAATTGTGAACTACACAAATTAACTCTCAGATTTCCCTAACTTCATTGAATTGGACTCAGAGACGCAATCAAATTATTCTTATCAAGTTCCCTATATGAACAGCATGATAGAGATACATATCAAAGATCATTAAATTCTATGAAAATCATAAGCATTGACAAAGCACTCGTAACTATGAAAAGCATGATACTCCTGTCATGGATTTACTTAACACAATCATAACTAGTGACTTCCACTACTTATAAATATAAGTTCATAACGATTAGGTGAAATTCCCTTATATTTTAGCATCAAATTCATGCATGCAAACTAAGTGTGCACCCTTAATCAACATAAAAGAATAAGTTATCAATCAAACAAATAAGTAAATAGCATTCATGTTTTACGAGACAATAACCGGAGGAAATCAATTCATATCACATATATGTTCATGGCTTTGAATTTACCTCTAACTAAAACGAATTTAGTTCCACATGTTTGCAACTAAACAACTATAATTAAATTTAAACATTGAAAATAGAAGATTGAATACACCTAGAAACGCTCCAACAATCCAAAAGTCTTGAATGGAAGGTACGACTCCAAGCGATGCTCTCCTTCCTTGCAAAGTTGCGGCACAAAGGTGTTTGTCTCTAAAATTGGGCTATAGTGTGTGATGGATGGGTGGTGTCCTTTTTGGTGCGGCAGAATGTATATATTTCTAGGGAGAAAGGCATGACCCTCATTAATTTTTTTGGGAAAGATTTGCACTCCAAATCCACAAGGAAAAAGGCTAATTAAATGCATAATCCAAGAGGGAAAAGGGAAAGAAAGTTGCGGCAGGATCTTGGAGGAAAGGGGAATGTAGTGCATGGCAAGGAATGGGTCTTCTAGAAGGGATAGGTGCGGCACCCTTGTAGGATTAGGATTAAGCCTTCTAGAATCATATATTTAAGTGTCCTAATATAATTAGGGATTCCCCTAGCAACTAGAACTTAAGTAATGTAGGATTAGGATTGGGCTAAGACAAAATAAGGTAATTTGGCTCATGTTCCTTCTTTCTTGTTGAGCTCCAAATCTTCTTTGTCTTGAATTAATTCTTCCATCTCTTTAGCATATTCTTAGCCCTTCTTGAACTTCAAATTCGTCCATCCACCTTACTCCATGCATGTGCTATACATTCCAAGCCCAAAACTACTCTAAAATGCTCCAAATTGCCTTTTTTTGCCACTTTTGCCAATTGAACCTACAAACACACGAAAATAGCTTAAAACACTCTAATAAATATAAACTAACTAAGTAAATGCAAGGAAATAGGCTAACAAAGTCGTATAAATATGCTCCTATCAGAATAGCCATATAACAATTCCCCCAAACTTGAATCTTGGACAACCCACGTTCCTACAAAACAAGAAAGAAATTAAAAACTTACTACAAAAAATAAAATTAAAAATTACGCAAACAAATGAAAAATTTCGAAAACTTGGGTTGCCTCCCAAGAAGAGCTTCTTTATAGTCATGAGCTAGATTATACCAAAATTAAGTGGATGATGGTGGATCATTGAAATGGGGAACTACTTCGTGAATCTTCTTCTTTTTCCCTTTCTTCCACATTGTAGCTTTGAAATTTGGTATCGAGACAAGGCAATGAGGCACTGCATACTTTTGCTTCTTCTTCAATTTCAATGCTCGAGACTTCATTCTCTTCCTCACTTTTTTTCGTTGCCTCTTCCACCATATCTTGGCCACCGGACTGAAAGTGAGTTGAACATGCATAACTTCAATTTTTGGTTCAATTCCAAAATCTCTTCCATAAGTTGAGTAGTGGACTTCAAAAGGATCTTTGAATTCATGTAGAATCAATGAATTTGGAACTGTAGAATCAATAGTGTTAAGGATGTAGCACTTGGGAATATGCAATGGAGATGGATTTGCGTCTAGTACTTTAATATTTGACACTTCATCATCAACAACTTGAAATTCGGGCAGGGAGTGCCCAATTAGTAGCTATTTGCCTAGTCGGCTCATTCAAAAGGTCCTGCAACTTTGAGCTTTCTTTCTTTCTTCACCTTCTGCTGATTCACTCAACTCGTGGTCAATGTCCTCAATTCTCAATGCCATGTGGGTACTATCTTGTTCATGGAATGCATCTTGCTCAATTGGATTAACTTCAGGCTCACTTGGAAATATATCTTGGCCTCTTGACTCACTATTGCAGCAAGTTGTCCAACTTGCTTCTCCAATTTTGCTATTGCATGAGCGTGTGCTTGCTCCTCTTGTTGGAATGCTTGATTGAACGCTTGTTGCCCTTGTTGGAGAGCTTGCAAAACTTGAGAGCAGGTTATTTGATATTGCGTATTAGCTTGAACCATCAGTGCAAAAGTTTCTTCCCATGAAGATTTCGTGGGTTTCACGGGTGTGGCTTCTTGCATAAATTCTGAGAATTCAGAACTAGGCCAGTGGTCCATTGTAAATTGTTGATGCCCAGCCATCGGGTATTAGACTACAAAAAGAAAATTGACAATAGTGAAAGAAGGAATGAAAGAAACTAGTTGATGAAAAAGAAAAATTAAACCAAAGAACTACTACTCCAAATAACTCACTGATTACAAACAAAAGACTCCAACTGGAAGACTAGAAGACTCGAGATGGTATAGAAGAATGAAAAGACAAAAGAATGCATCCAAATAGAATATGATAACCGAACAATAATAGTCAGACAAGGAGAAAGTTTAATTGACAATTCAAGAATGGGAACGCAACCAACGATTTTATTTTTATTTTATTTTTTCGTAATAATATAAAACAGAAAATAGAAAGAAGGAAAAATAAAATTTAGTAAAGCGTAATCAACAAGCCAAATTGGGATTAAGGGGCAATCCCCAGCAACGGTCTCAAAAACTTGATGTAAATTTAAACTAACCTAAATAATATATTAATTTAAACCAAATTAAACTCGCAAGTGCACAAATCAATTGTAGTAATATATGCAAATACGAGGTCGATCCCACAAGGATTGCTTTAACTCCAATTTTACCAATTAATCACGCTAAACTTAATTAAACAAATAAGGGATAGATTGAATTGAATAATTGATTAAGACTAAAATTAACAAGAAAAAGAAAAGACAATTCACTAAATCAAGCACATGACACAAGAAAACCTAAGGTTATGAATCCACCAATAACCCTATTTACTTTTCCTAGAGCCAATTACTATCCAATTACCATGCCAATCTTAAAGGTTGTTCTATCTAAGGTATGAATTAATCCGTGGTCAAGAATCAACTCTTGTATCTCTACATGATAATTCTATCCTATTGGTTAGGCATACAATTAAACACATAAAAACCCATTAAGCATAGAAGAATCATGTCAACCAAGTAGGACTTGGTTCATGTTGGTCATCGTCACTAGTTTATCTACTCTTCTTAATCTTAGTTCCAATAAACCTAATTGATATTGGTCATCCTCATAGATTTATCTAAATCTCTAGATGCAAAATTACTAAAGGTGATCAATCATTAGAAACTCGAACCTAGAATAAAATACCCACAAAGATTAAGAATATAACATGGCATATAATCGGATAATAATCAACAAAGTACTTCGCAAATATTCATGTCATGGTTTCATCACAAACCTTAGAAAATAACTTAGTTACACATAGAAATAAAAATAAAAGAAAAATAGAACCCGGAATCCATGGCAAAGCATGTCCCTAAGCTCTTCTTCACTTATTGCGGAGATGGTGAATGGTGTAATGGTTTGGTGGTATGGGTTATGCGGGATGGATGGATGGATCTCTTAGAGAGAGCTTAGGGCACTTATTTATACTAGAAAAACCGTAAAAGGTCTGGGAGAAAGTCTCCTAAAATAAAACAAACTCCTAAACAGTTAATGACACAAACTAGGGAAGAATCCTTCTTGACTTGGGAAACATGTCATCTGCCTTGCACGCCAGTTTTGGGGTCGATTTATCTTCTGGAAAATTGTATAAAAATATTGGAAACGTAGCTTTATCTCTTATCTTTCCAGGCATATATTGCATGCCACTAGGAAAAATCGGGAAAGCCTTCAAATC
The DNA here is from genome assembly GCF_019419815.1 of Pyrus x bretschneideri. NCBI lineage: Eukaryota > Viridiplantae > Streptophyta > Magnoliopsida > Rosales > Rosaceae > Pyrus > Pyrus x bretschneideri. Next base: position 85,458 of record NW_025999452.1, read on the forward strand.
TTCATTCTCCTACAGCTGTGCAATTCTGACGGGAAAACAACTTATGTGGGATTAATTTGTGAAACTGGAATGAATGGCTTCATGAAAAATTATGAAATCTAGATACAACAATCTTCAACCTCGTAGCTTCCTTCTCCAATTAGCCTTGCATCAAACTCCTCCGGAAAGTCGAATTATCACCAAAAACGTCCTAAGTGCACAGAACGGCTGAAACTAAGAAAGGGAAAGTAATAAGGCTCTTTCAAGATCAATTCCTTAACAAAACTTAAGGATAATTAATATGAACATATGATAAACAATGCAGCTGTCATACGCCATTAACTAATTTTCCCTTCCTCCCGAGGTTTTCAGCCATGATTCCAAACTTATCATCTAATGGCAAATGTACGGAATTTGATGGTGTACCTTGCGATGCTTTTTGGATCAGCTTTTCCCTCATTTCATCCTTCCTTTTCTTCATATTATCCTTTCATAATTAAATAGAAATAATTTAGTTTCTTTCATCCCAAACATTTCAGCTGTAATATGCTTAAGAAAAACACAACTTGACCACTTGTATGTTATCCTTATCTGATGCAGAAGCAAATCACCATGCAAAACCTATATGTAAACATGATTTGTAGTTTCTATTTGACTATGGATTAAATTGGACTAGGCACATATAATGTTTTTCTCAACAAGTAACAGACGCAAAGTTAGCATAAGATATATTGGTGGGACAAACAAGTAGTATCGTGTCAAATTTGCATGTTCATTTCAAGTGTGTTTCTTAAGTTGTATCTTGTCAATTGTAAAATTTTAATCTCCCGTGCATTTGAAATGACAAAAATGAGTGGCCCATGAATGACTTACATATTTTTCTTGAGCAACATCTTTGATCTACTGGGTATTCTTGTCATTGTGAAGAGCACCCCAATTGTCAATCACTGAAAATGAATATCCTTTTTGTTTAATAATGAAGATACAAATGTGAGAGTGCATAATGAGTATTATAAGTACTTTACTTTCATTACCTTGTGAGTTGTCCTAGCATGTTGGATGAATGGCCTTGCTTCTCCCTTGTGGTGATACTTCAATTTCTTCCTATTATTAGTACTTTTCTTTGAAAGCTCCTACATTACACAAGTGGTACATAACAAGCAAAAGAAGAGTTAGTATTGTAAATGGTGTACAATTTGGGAAGCCCCTACCTCCTACCTCCTAGACTTATACATATTCATATATTTGAGTTGTACATATTTGTTCGAATGCAATAGAATACCACTATCTAACTTCTTCTCCAATCAATTAGAATCTAATTTTCATAAACACTATATCCAATGATTTTTGCTCTCTTTCTCTTGTAGACGTTCTCAAATTTTACCAACCTGAAATGTAGAACTAAAAGCAATGAATAGCCTAATAAATGCAAACAATCTCTGCATTCGATTATGCCTAATACCAATAAAATACATGTAAAAGCTTGTGAAGAAGCAGAGCTTATTTATCAATAACATACATGAACAAGCTCTTCATTATATATATATATATATATATATATTATATAAGCTCACTAGTGAAGAAACATAGCTTGTTTATCACAAACCCTGCATTCGATTATTTGACACACCCCGACCCAGAAAGTCCACTTGGACCCTGAATCGAGCTGTGCTGGCCGACACCTGGAAGGTGACGAAGCCATAAAATGTGATAGTGTATAAAAAGTGAATGAATTTGATTCCAAAAGTGTCTAAATACCAGAGTGCGCTACGAGTGGGAGCGAACCCATTTCACGCGTGATGTCAGAGCATAAGTAAGGTACAGTAATGTGAGTAAGAATCATACCCTCAAAAATATCCATCAATACTAAGATTCACCACAGATTCTTGTCGATACAAACTCAGCAGCTAAAACCTGGAGGGCACCAAACAGAAGGTGTGAGTAAGCAATAAAATCAAGCTTCCCAAAGTTACTACCTCTCTAAAAGTAATGCCCCTAAATGTAAAACCCGTATCGTTTTCCATAAGACAGTACAACATATATACGTATATCCAAACCATACTCGGAAATGACCAAAACCACGGTTTGCCATCAAATCCACCATACATTAATAAGTAGGCCAAATGAACTAAATCAATACAAAGTGATATATCAGTCAGAGTCATCTAAAATGACATGTACAACTTAATCGTATCTCGTCAATCATGGCTAGTATATAAGTCGGAGTCACCTATAGTGACCTGTACGACTTATCCATATCTTGTCAATCCTGACGAGCATATAAGTCGGAGTCACCTATAGTGACCTGTACGACTTATCCATATCTCGTCAATCCTGGCTAGCATGTAAGTGATGCGAACTAAGTAAGCACACAAATTAAAACCCTCTTGTGACAATTGTAGTATATAAATAAGTAGGGATCGTTCTTAACCGGGGATTAGGAGGGATTGCAAAATCACTTGAAAACTGACTCAAAAACGTAAAATAAAGTTTGAAATACTAAACTAGACTCAAAGAATGCAAAACTAACAATAAAAACACTCAAACAAATCAAAAGACTCAAAGAATACAAAACACTTATAAACACAAATTAAGACACTTTCTAACTAAATTAGACACTAAGGTAAAGGGGGATTGAGATTTTGACGAAAATAAATTAAATGCACAAATTGTAATTTAAAGGCAGAATTTAAATATGAATGTGATGAAATATGGAATGAATGCTAGCTAGAAGGTTCTTCTCCACACATGTCACACTTGCATACAATTTGATTTTCAGTTGGTCTTTCGATAAATTATAAATACTCAACGCCCCAAGTTAACTGTGAATTGCACTAATTAACCATCAGTTTTTTCACAAGTTATTAAGTTGGATGATTGCATACGACAACCCAAAACATTCCTTACAAGTTCCCTACATGAATTGCATAATAGAGATACAAGCAAGAATCATTAAGTTCTATGAAAAACATAAGCATTGACGAAGCATTCGTTACTATGAATTGCATGAAACTTATGCTAAGAATTCATTCAACGCGATCGTTTTCAAGCGACCTTCACTACTTGTGATTATAAGATTGTAACTATTAGGTGAAACTCCCTCATAATCTAGCATCATATTCATGCATGAAAATTAAGCGTGCACTCTCAATCAACATACATAAATAAGTTATCGATCAAGCAGTTAAACAAATTGAATTCACCATTCATGAAATTCCAACCAAAAGTAATCAATTCATATTGCAAGCATAAACATGGTTTCGAATCAGCCCCTAGCTAACTAGGGGGATTTAGCCTCTCATATTCGCAAAAAGAGAAATACAATTGAATTTAAACATAAAGCACAAAGGATGGATTACACCTAGAACGCCCAATGAATCCACTTGAATTTCTGCGCGTCTAAGTCCTCTTTCCTCTTCTCCTTGCTGCGGTAGTGAGGTTAAATGGATGATTTGGATGTTATTTTGGGTTGGGGATGGATTTAGGGTAGTGTGGTGGTGCGGCAAGGGTGTGTGGAGGTGTGTGGAGGTGTGGAATGGAAGGAGAATGGATGGTGTTTGCTGCGGCAGGTTGGAGTCAATGTGGAAGTGGCTGCGGCTGTTTTTGAAAGGCACGGTAATATGGGAAATTATGGTGGCTGAAAAATGTGTTAGGGTGAAAAAGTGTTAGGGTTTGTAGAATGCGAGAGTTAGGATGGCTCACATGCACGGCAAAGAAGAAAAATAATAATATGGGATGGTGCGGTTGGATGAAAAATGGGAGAATTAGGTGTGAAGGGAGCGGCTTTGCTGGGAAAAGTCTGGAATGGCTGCACGGTTTTGGGACCAAATATGCGGCTGGAATAAAAAATGGTCCAAGTGTTGCGGCTGTTTCTTGTATTAGGTTTAAAATGGAGGAATAAGGGTGTGAATGGGTGCTCGGTTTTTGGGGGAAATTATGGGATGGAAAAGGTTAATGGCTGAATAAAATAAATGCATGAATCAATGGGGGGGTGACGGCTTAGGGTGAATTATGGGAGAATGGAGGGTTATGTATTAGGGTTTAAGTGGAATACACGGCTTGGGAATAATGGGAAAAAGTGATTAATGGCTGAGATTGTTTTATCAAATAAATGGATGGGATTGTGACGGCTAAAGATGTAAAACCTAGGGTTTTAAATATGTTTGGTTCCTAGCTTATTTTTATTAACAAAAATAAATTCAAAGGCTTCTAGAATTAGGAAATAAAATCAGAAATTAAAGAGGGAAAGATTAAAGGGTGTGGCTAGGGCCTTGGTTTTGTGTCCTAAAGCGCCTACAAGGAATTCAAAGTGGCAAGAAAATACGGATGTTTAAGATTAGGAAAGGTTACCAAAACGGGAAACTTAGGGTTAACTTTCCTAAAATAGGAAACCTTGTTTGAGTAGGATTCCTCGTTTTGGTAAGAATTCATCGTTGGCATAGGAATTCGTCGTTTCTTCACGTCTTCAACTCATTCATTCCTCTTTTGCTCCAAAAGGCTCCAATTTGCATCTTCTTGCACACTTTGGCCTTATAATCTGAAAATACACAAAAATGGCCTTAAACACTAAAATAACTAAGTAAACACAACATAAATGTACGAGAGCAAGCTAATTAAGTCGCATGAATATGCTCCTATCAAATTCCCCCACACTTAACTTTTGCTAGTCCTCGAGCAAAACAGAACACTTAAAGAAAATAAGACGAAACAAAACAAACAAAACATAACCTAAACCTTCCAACGTTTGCCTCAGGGATTTCCAATGAAACATGACAAGTCAAAAATCATTACTCACATAGCTTTTAGTCTTACTTCCCCTTAAGCACATACTTAATCATAGTCACCATTCACTAGTTCACATTTAATCAATTAAAACACATTTTGAATGTAGTAACATGCCTTAGAGAATTCCCTCAATTCCTCACTAGTTATGCACTCAATTTTCACTCAGATTTTCTGACTACACACCCTATACTAGTTATATGTGAGAAGATTGATTTAAACATGAAAGACTAGTACTCACATATGTTATAACAAAGAATCGCAATTTCTGGAGTAATTAAACGTGTTTAGATATGATCTCATGAATGGAATGCTACTACTTAGATGCGAGAACCAATGACACCATATGCTCATACCAAATTCAAACTCCACAATTGAAATGCACAACACTCAAGATAGAAGTCAAAGGTTGTAACGGGGCTTGGGGTGTTGGCTAACAAGGAAAGATAGGGATAAACAAAAGTTCTTTAAGCAATAGCAAGTAAAGCAATGAAATTAAGACCTAGAATTCCCTTAGAATGCAAAAATCAACTTTTAGACAGTAGGGGAAACTCAAACAACTCTTAGGGCCTAATTCATTGTTTTGGGCCCTTACTTCAACAACCAATACTTTTCAACTATTTTCAACTCTTTTTCCACTTTTTTTTTTTTTTTTTTTTTTTTTTTTTTTTTTAACCATGCCTATGGCACAAAAACTCACATGAATACACTTTCCCCCACACTTATTTTCTGCACACATTAATCAAAGGGAATTCATTCATGCTTACTATGCTTCAAGAACAAGGGTACAGATGGTCCTAATCTAGGCTAGGTGAAGAATATGTGGGTTAACAAAGAAAGTAGGCTACACAAGGCTCAAAGGGGGTTAAACTTAAACACAAAATGAGTGAAGGGCGCACGGCTATTTGGCTTTTGTGGTGGTCACTACACAACTTTATCTTGAAAATGTGTTATGCAAATCAATAACATGCTTTGAATGAAATGGGCATGAGTTCTAGCATGTGGAACTAAGTGATGAAACGCCTTCTAAGTAGTAACCAAGCAAAGAATAATGAGATCATGCAACGACTTAGAAAACATTAATGCACAGATTATAACTCTCCAAATAACGTTTAGGCTCAAGTCTCACAGGGATGTAGCGTTAGTTTGAGTTCATTCCTTCAAGCATGTTACAAAAACTAATTTTTTCCTTTGTGATTACATGTGAATTCGTAAACTATAACTACAAACAAGCATAAACCAAAGAGTATATCAAACGTCCAACCATGTTTGTAACTTTCTTTAACCATCATGCAATTAAAAACCAAATCCTCATCATTGTGTTGGAAGGTGACCTACGACACAAACACACAAAAACAACTCTTTTTGGGTTTTTCAAAACAATTTTTTTTTTCAAATTTTTATGGTATTTTCGGATTTTTAAATCAACACACTCTAAAACACTCTAAAAAATAGCTTAAAAACGCTTAAAAACAGAAAAGAACAAGTTTAAACATGTTAGGTGGTAATACCCTACGAATTTCATGCACAAAGTCTCAAAACAGAATGTTACCCCCCCCACACTTAAACTAAACATTGTCCTCAATGTTTTAGACACAATTAAAAACATTACACCAAACATAAAGTAAGCAACAAAGGAAAGGGTTTAGGGACGCAAATCTGAGTGTGGAGCGATTCCCAAGTTCTTCCTTTGTTGATTGCATGGGTTGCCTCCCACGAAGCGCTTGCTTTAACGTCTTCCAGCCGGACGAAACCTTCTTCACTCCTTACTAGGGCCCACGGCTTCCAAGGGTATGTCATCCATGGCATGCTCCACAAAGGTGTCATAATAGGGCTTCAAACGATGCCCGTTCACCTTGAATTCATGTCCCGTTTTCAAGCTTTGGATTTGGACTGCACCATGAACAAAAACATTAGTAATAACAAATGGTCCAATCCACTTAGAACGTAACTTACCAGGAAACAAACGTAAACGAGAATTGAACAATAGCACTTTCTGCCCAATTGAGAATGATTTCCCACGGATCATGTTGTCATGGAAAGCTTTAGTCTTTTGCTTGTAAATGCTTGCATTATCATACGCCTCGTGCCTTATCTCATCAAGCTCATTTAATTGCCATCTCCTTTGACTTCCTGCTTCATCGAGGTTCATGTTAAACTTCTTGATGGCCCAAAGTGCTTTGTGCTCCAATTCAACGGGAAGATGGCACGCCTTGCCATAGACAAGTCGAAAGGGTGACATCCCAATGGGAGTTTTGTACGCCGTACGATACGCCCAAAGTGCATCATCTAACCGTAAGCTCCAATCCTTCCTTGTTGGCCCAACAGTCTTCTCGAGTATTTGCTTGATCTCTCGGTTGGAAACCTCGGCTTGGCCATTCGTTTGAGGATGGTAAGGTGTAGAAACCTTATGGGTGACATGGTATTTCCTCAATAATGCTTCAATGGTCCGATTGCAGAAGTGTGACCCTCCATCACTAATGATCACTCGTGGCATTCCAAACCTTGCAAAAATGTTAGTTCTAATAAACTCTGCAACCACTTTAGAATCATTAGTCCGGGTGGCCTTGGCTTCCACCCATTTTGACACATAATCAACTGCAAGCAAAATATACATGAAACCATACGATGAAGGGAAGGGACCCATAAATTCCTACTTTCCTTCTCTTTTACATAAACGTGTTCAAAGCGTAACGCACTTCGAAATTTAGCATGTAGTATTTTTGGGTCAAGCCTAAACAACAATTAACGAATTAAATAAGTAAATACAAATATTAACGTAGAATAATCTACTTGTTTACTTGCTTATCAACCCAACGAATAAGTTATTAATATTACGGTTTGCACCCCGCAAAACCGACAATTCACTATTGTCTTGATAAGCAAGTAACAATTCCCGAGGGTGCAATATTACCATCTTGCCCCTCAATGGGAAATACACATACCAGCCTTGATCGTGCTCATTCACTACCTTTTGAGGCAACATCGTCAATAACATAAATTTTCTACATCACAATCTCAATCAAATATTTGTTCGCAGCAATCGGCTGTAAATCACGAACTGCACATACAATATTTGTATTATATTTCGAAGGATACCATACTCCTAAACAGGAATGTAACCGTAGTTACCCATAATTCTAACAAAAGTATGCGTCCATTAAATATGCGCTGTGCGTAAAATCTCTATACATCAACCCCAATGATACCATAGTTAACCCGAAATTGTAACCGTGGTTACAAATGACTAGAATGGAGGTAAGGATATACTGCAACCATGCTACTGGTGGGACAAACAAGATGCAACTCATCCACAAAGGTCTGAGTAACTCATTTCAAACTAATCGTTAATCTAGGGTTAGAAATGCGATACTGAACAACTTCTAATACTCAAAACCTTCATAACGACTTCCAAAGGCTTGGAAGTGAAACATGTAACATGATGAAATATAAATACACCAAGATGATAATCTTGTCAGGTTTCTGTTTGCTGAATTTGTATAGAAGTCTAGGAATAGTTTTCTCAAAAAGTTATCGTCCTCTGGACGCAATTAGAAAATTGTAGTTGCCCAAGGAAGTTTGAACTCTATATCCTCAATATCCCCACAACATTAATCAAAAGCAAGGTCCATCTAGAGTGAGGATTCATTTAAAACACATCAAAGGAAGCCTTGATTTTTATCTCTTCCCTACTTCCACTTTTGATCACGTCACAAAGAGAACTTCTAAATCACTTCACCCGAAGAGGTTGACTACATCCCACTTCTATCTTAGTGGTCTTCACAAGTGTCTTGTTGTTGAAATTTCAACACCCATTTTAAGGAAACAACTATTGCCAATACTTCAATTTTTAGAGCAAGAAGAATATTGTTTTATACTTAAGTAAACAACCACCAATTGGAACATCATATAAGCGTATCATTGATTTAGCATCACGATTAATGAATTTCACATTCTTTACATATACCACATATCTCGAACTGCGCATATAAAAAGATACTCCCTAACTCCATTCATACAAAATGATTAAAATCATTTGAACCATTTTTTGGTAGATTAAAGGTAACTCTATATCGATACTCATACTTCCCAATTAAATAAAAAAAAGGACAGGCTGGAAGTGTGCGAGAGTAGATACGCAATAGTGCACTCATAGATGCCAATTTAATTCTACTATTGCCTCTGACAAAACTTAGCTTGTTCCAAAAAGTAAATGTAATAAAAAGTTCGAAGATCAATGAAGATTTGGACACATTTTTCTACATAAAAGTCCCAATCAATATTCCAATAAAATTAGAAATTGTTAATTCTAGGTCATAAGTATGATGGTTCATCTTTAGCGGTTCTACCACCGAGAAACATAAGCGTTAACCTACTAAGAAAGTCTGAATCCGAATTGACTTGTCACATCAATCGACAATCACTATGCATCATCAAAATCTCCACCGAGAAGTGTCATCTAGCCTTTGAAATAAGGTAATGACTGTTGACTTTAGGTCAATGAATAAGATGGTTCGTTTCAAACGGTTCGAATCGTGAAAATAAAAGCAATACTCCGTCATGTTGCCATACCAACTTAACAATGTGGTGGTATCCGCGGTAAGATTTTTGAGATATGACGCCAAAAGTATACGTCCTCAAATTTACAGTACTACTAACCAACTCTACGACACGAACTAAAAGGTCTTCACAATTTTCCTCGACACTCATAACAATCTAACAGTGAGATACCATCCCGCATTTCGATTCTAATGTCTACCTATGGAAGTGATCGAGAGGTGGTTAGTCAAAGGATTTTCGTTTACCTAGATAAGTGATAGGGTGAAAACAACAATCATGAGCTTACCGTCCTATTGCAAAGCTTATTCCTAAGCTTCCACGATCTTAATTTATTCGGCTCAAGCGAAATAGTTCATTGATCCTAGGACGATTTAATGATTGCTTTTCGGATTTCTACAACTCCCAGGATATGACAACTTACATTCGCAAGCCTATTCTCACCCATTTAATAAGTACAACTACGAAAGCAAAAATTTGGAATAGCGTTGATTGAAAAATCCCAAAGCTAGAAAAAGACCTTGCCTAAGATCTACTTTCAAAAAGACTTCATCGACAGTCAATCTTCCTCCTAAAGATCCAACATGAACCCAAGTATGCTTGAAGATATTAGTGCTAATAGGGACCGAACAATAATTATCCCTCAGATGATCTTCCGCAAAATGTTACTAAGAAATCAAGACTAACTAAGATTTCCATTCTTTAAAGAATCAATACTAACGGCGGTAAGACAATGATAGAATTATTTGGTAATATCTCTGGCGATACATGATTATCAAAATATTTACTTAGGCCATCAACTCGCCTCACTTTTATACCTTTCTTCCACAAGGAAAATCTTCATTTTAATTCTAAGGACAACCGCCAAAATGATTTTATAAAATGTCGTGAAGACAACATAATTGTCCAAAACTTAAGAAAAGTTAGCATATTTTTCCATATTCGACGAGATGGCATCATTCGAACGTCAAACACAAAAATCAAGAGTGCTCACATCACGCGTGTGATGAACACAATACTGCCCAACATATGCTCTGATACCAAACTGCCACACCCCGACCCAGAAAGTCCACTTGGACCCTAAATCGAGCTGTGCTGGCCGACACCTGGAAGGTGACGAAGCCATAAAATGTGATAGTGTATAAAAAGTGAATGAATTTGATTCCAAAAGTGTCTAAATACCAAAGTGCGCTACGAGTGGGAGCGAACCCATTTCACGCGTGATGTCAGAGCATAAGTAAGGTACAGTAATGTGAGTAAGAATCATACCCTCAAAAATATCCATCAATACTAAGATTCGCCACAGATTCTTGTCGATACAAACTCAGCAGCTAAAACCTGGAGGGCACCAAACAGAAGGTGTGAGTAAGCAATAAAACCAAGCTTCCCAAAGTTACTACCTCTCTAAAAGTAATGCCCCTAAATGTAAAACCCGTATCGTTTTCCATAAGACAGTACAACATATATACGTATATCCAAACCATACTCGAAAATGACCAAAACCACGGTTTGCCATCAAATCCACCATACATTAATAAGTAGGCCAAATGAACTAAATCAATACAAAGTGATATATCAGTCAGAGTCATCTAAAATGACATGTACAACTTAACCGTATCTCGTCAATCATGGCTAGTATATAAGTCGGAGTCACCTATAGTGACCTGTACGACTTATCCATATCTCGTCAATCCTGACTAGCATATAAGTCGGAGTCACCTATAGTGACCTGTACGACTTATCCACATCTCATCAATCCTGGCTAGCATATAAGTCGGAGTCACCTATAGTGACCTGTACGACTTATCCATATCTCGTCAATCCTGGCTAGCATGTAAGTCGGAGTCACCTATAGTGGCATGTACGACTTATCCATATCTCGTCAATCCTGACTAGCATATAAGTCGGAGTCACCTATAGTGACCTGTACGACTTATCCATATCTCGTCAATCCTGGCTAGCATGTAAGTCGGAATCACCTATAGTGACCTGTACGACTTATCCACATCTCGTCAATCATAGCTAGCCAATAGCTCAATAAGTGATGCGTGAATTATACGCACACAAATTAAACCCTCTTTTTGACAATTGTAGTATAGATATGTAAGTAGGGATCGTTCTGGACCGGGGATTAGGAGGGATTGTTAATCACTTGGATTTGACTCAAAAACGTAAAAACACAATATAAAACACTATACTAGACTCAAAGAATGCAAAACTAAACTTTAAAACACTAAAACAAATCAAAAGACTCAAAATAGCACCAAAACACTCAAAACTGCCTTAAAAACACTTTCTGGGCAGTTTTGAGCACTTTGAGTACTTTGGACGAATTTGGGTGATAACTTGAATCAAAACACTTAGAAACACAAACTAAGACACTTTCTAACTATATTGGACACTAAAGTAAAGAGGGATTGAGTTTTTGACGAAATTAACTAAAATGCACAGATTGTATTTAAAAACAGATTGTAAAGATGAATGTGATGGAATTGAATGGATGGGATGGCTAGCTAAGGGGTTCATCTCCACACATGTTACACTTGCATAATAAAAAGATTTCCAATTGCATTTCAATAAACCATGAATTCTCAACACCCCAAGTTAACCGTGATGCACTAATTAACCTTCAAATCTTCCTAACGTTATTGAATTGGATGATTGCATACGACAACCCAAAACATTCCCCACAAGTCCCCTACATGATTGCATAATAGAGATACAAGCAAGAATCATTACGCTCTATGAAAATTATAAGTGTTGACGAGGCATTCGTTACTATGATTGCATGAAACTTATGCCAAGAATTCGTTTAACGCGATTGTTTATAAGCAACCTCCACTACTTGTGAATATAAGTTCGTAACTATTAGGTGAAACTCACTTATATTCTAGCGTCATATTCATGCATGAAAATTAAGCGTATACTCTCAATAAACATACATAAATAAGTTAACAATCAAACACTTAAACAAATTGAATCCACAACTTATGAAACGCAATTAGAAGTAATCAAATCAAAATGCAAGCATAAACATATATTTCGAATCCCCCCCCCTAGCCAAGGGGGGGTTTAGTTCCTCATATGTACAAAACAAAGAGAATTGAAATTAAACATTGGAATCGAGGAAAAGAAACACCTAAACATTCCAACAACTCAAACTTGAATTGTATGAACGTTTAGGCACTCTTCTCCTCCTCTTCGTTGTAGCACAAGGTCTAAGGATAGGTTTGGAGGGATGGGGAGTTATGGATGGTGTAGAATAATGTGTTTAGGATAGGGATGGATGTAGGGGACCTCAAGGCTTCTTTTTGGGCAGAAAATATGAAGAATGGTGAAGTATGGATGTGTTATAGAGAGGGGATGAATTTCTGGCGTGAATGGTGAATGAATTGTGTATGAATGGGAATGAATCCATTGTAGCTGCAATGGATGCTTATTTATAGGTGAAAAGGAAGGAATATGACAGCTAGGAACTTGGTGGAAATCTGGAATGGTGATGGGAGATGCATGTGGCTGATTTGTGAAGGGAATGCATGTGGATTAAAGTGGAATGACAGCTAGGTTATGATGATGAATGCATGTGCAAAGTTGGTTGAATGATTATGGGTGCATGTGGCTGATTTATATAAAGGGAATGCATGTGGAATGAATGTGTGAATGATGGCAGATTGTGTATGTGAATGATTAGGGTGAATGTGCATGTGCTTTGACAGCTAGGTTGAATAAATTAAAGGGAGTGCATGTGGCTTGGCTGGAATGATTGGAAGCAATGTGAAATGGGATGTGTTGGTGTGAATTTCTGGTACAAAGGGCCTCCTTTGGTCTTCAATTTCGTCCATCTACCTGGCTTCAAGTATATGCAATCCATTTAATGCCCCAAACTACTCCAAAATGCACCCTTTTGCATACTTTGCCCTTAGAACCTGAAAACACACAAAAGAAGCATAAAGGACTAAAATAACTAAAGAAACATAACGTAAATGTACGAGAACAAGCCATTTAAGTCGCATGAATATGCTCCTATCAATAAGTATACCTGCACACGAGTCGGAACCACCTAAAGTGGTCTGTACGACAGGACTGGGTGTAAATAAATACGCTCAAGTGCTACGATCATGTGAAGACTATGCGAATAATCGCGGGTCACCTACGAGTCGGAACCACCTAAAGTGGTCTGTACGACAGGACTGTGCACCTACCTTGGTTCCAAGGTGAGCATAAGGTGCGGGAGGTGAACATCACGTGAAGGACTGTGCCCTGGCACGGGCGGGAGCACTAACACCGGGGTGCAGGTTTATGAGCTCTCAATGCATCTCAATATAACATGTGCAACTCACGGCAACCAGTACGACAATATCGAAGTTGCCTAACACATAACTATAGTCATGCTATAACGCAATCGATTCAACTAATATCATAACTCACCTGAACTTACCTGGGTGTCCTGCGTTCACCTTTGCACTTGAAAGCATTCTCAATAATTATATGCAAATAATATACATATGGATATAACATGATGCAATCTAATACTGAACCATGTCGTAGCATTTTCAATTATAAACAATATGGTGTGAAGTGTACAATCAGTAACGCCCTACTCCCAAACTACTTATTTTCGGAGATAATTATCCATGATAACTCAAATAACACTAATTTAACAAACTAATTCATAAAACTAAAACTTGCCTTTACCAATTTCCTCCGCATTACTCAATTTCCCAAGCAAGGCTTTTGTCTCAAATATTTTATGGCTGCATCTAACGTCTCGTTAGACTGCCTACGTACCCTAGACAGGGATCAAGCCATTCGTAGTTCGTATAGGTACTTCAAACATTCACAATAATTATACGAAGGTAATGTACCTAATCAATTTAAAAGTGTCGATAGAACTCTCAATAATATGCACAATAAAAAGGAAAAGATCCACTCACCTGGAGTCCACGCTATACTTCTCTAGCACGCGCATCGAGGCGTCCTGAATGATCGGTCCCTGTGGCCAATTATCAAATCACATCTCAGAACTCTTATCTGAAGAATATGCAATTCACATAAAACACAACCTCAACGACATTCTAAAATAGGTTGAGACCTATTGACCATAAGTCAACCGTCGATCAAAGATCGACGGTAGGGTTTACAACCCTGTATAACTTGACCCGGAAGATCCACATATCAGATTTCCAATCCGTAACTCCCAACAATCCACAATATGTTTCTAGAATAACATATTAAAATTTCATTACGATCCAACGGTCAGATCTCCGCCAATTGCCTAAGACAAGTGGCCGTGAACATTTATTTTACTAACTTACAAATCCAATTCAGGAAGATCCGTAAGTCGGATTCCCGATCCGTAAATTCCTATGATCTTTAAATATTACGTATTATAATGTATCCAATTTTGGTGACGATCCAACGGTCGGATCATCGATTCACATTTTTATCAAGTAACGTATCGTAACGAATTTAGGTTCCAACTATCAACCTACATCATTCAAATGACAAAACTGAATTCAAAACATTTGACATAGCCTAAAAATAGCATTGGCGGCCCACTGGCCACGCGCCGCCGCGGGTGGCGGTTGGCCGCCCCGACTCGCCGGAAAATCCAACTATTTCCAAAAATTCTCAAACTTCACAGAAATGAAGATCTCAGTGAGTGGAGCAACTTTCATACCTGCCACGAAGTCCAAAAATGGACGGAAGATGGTCAATTTTGCCCACGAAGCCGGCAGGTGCCTAAAACTTCCCGACGTCGATTCGTCGTCCACGGTGGTCCAACGGGGTCAAGGTTGGTTGGGTTTTGCTCCTGGGATGATGGGCTACAAAGTCCAAGTGGTGGCATTGGCCATTGCTTTGCCGATTTGCCGGAAAATCGAAAAGGGTGGCCGGAGCACCATTGATTTTCGTCAACTTTTGTGGCCTCAAACCGCCTCATACCATGGTTAATCAAGGTGGTTCTTGGGTGGGTTTTGTAGAGAGGAATGAGAGCTTCAAGATGGTGGTGGTGGCATTGAAAAACTCCACCGAAGTTGGCTGGAATCGGCCTCGGAAAATGGGCACCCGCGGTGGGTGCGGGTGGACGAAACCCACTTCCTTTTTTTTTTTTTTTTTTTTTTTTTTTTTCTTTCTTTCTTCCAATTCTGATTGGGCCTTTCCCCACAAGGGGGAATTTAATTTAAATAAACGTTAAACCTTGAATAACCAATTTCAAACGTCTGTAACTATACCGTTATAATCCGGACTCGCAAACAGTTTTCGCCGATACGTTCGTACCAATAAGTACTACGAGGATATGCTAAAAGAATAAGTCCCACATCTCTCGAGTCGATGGTCAACGGAAGTCAAAGTCCTTGCCTCTAGGGCAATTTTGTAAATTCACGCTTTTAAAATAAAATAAAAACGTAAAATTTGGAACGGGTTGTCACATTATTTATCATAAGCTTATATATATTAATACAAACAAATACATGTAAAAGTTAATATATGCTTATATATTAACTTTTAATATATATATATATATATATATATATAAAGCACTGTTCTATGCTCATTCCATTTATTACTAAATCAACTTGTGATAAAAAAATTGTTGTTCAACAATATAAGAAAAAGTTGGCATCTAACTTGGACATATATTAGAAAATGATGTATAGAATTCATACTAAAAAGTGGGTAGTAGTTTAAACATTATCACATAGCCAGTCCTAGTGACTCTTAGGTCTCCCATTCCATATCCAATCATTTGGCAGATTAGCTCGTCCTCTTGCGGGTGTTCCACTTGACAAGTAGTACTTATACAACCAGTGCCTAAACATAGAGTACAACTTCGTCAACTTCTTATCAACATATTCAATTATCTTTGGATGAGATAAGTCCACCACAAATAATACCTATATTATCAAGCATAAATATATAAAAGTGAGTGCTTGAAATTATTATGAATAAACTAAATAAAAATTAAACTCACAAGCAACTTATTCCACAGTGTCCTCTTTTCTGAAGATGGGATCTTCATCCATTTCTTGTAGCAAACTGGTGAGTGAGTCCGAACAATATTCCCTATCATGGTAGTGAAAAAACCTGATACCACCAAATCACTTGGAACTTGAAGCATCAGTCATATGCAGTATCAGTATGAAGCATTTGTCACCCCATGTCGTCTAATAGTACCAATTAGCCGATAGAAATCATGCTCCATGTGCTAAATGCTCTCACAAATATCATTTTACATTTCAAGAACATACCATCAGACTTTTCCCGAACAAAGTTCATCCACTGGTCAATCCCTCTTACTTAAATAACACTTGAATACGAAAATTCTAGTCTGTCCCACACTAAGCGAAAAGCCTACTCCATAACAATGCAAAAAAAACCTCTAAGACAATGCACCTAATATCAAGTAAGGAACCTGTATATACAATACTTCTTAAAAATTAAACTTGCATTGTGCTGATATTTCAAAAATTTGTTCATCATAACTTGTAATCATAGATAAAGTATCATTACCAACTTAACTAAAAGGCATATCGATTCAAGAACTACTAAAATATATGACCCTGTATCGCGGAACCCGCTTTGATTGATTCATCCTTAATACCATCTGTCAAAGGCCATCCCAAGCATGAAAGTAATTCCACAAACACAAATACATAAACACAAGAACGAGAGCTAAATTATCAAATGTACGAGAAAACAAGAGAGACCCATATGGGAAAATAGTGAATAACATAGACCCATTTAAGCAAACTTTCAAATTTTCACAGTTGAGACAAATTTACAAGAGAGAAATCAAGAAAAGTGCAATAATTTCAAGAGACGGAGAGAGATTTGAGTACCTTTTGAGAAGAAATTGGGAGAAAGGATAGCTGAGAAACTAGGTCTTCTTGAAAGAGAGTAGAGTACAAGAGCAAGCAGCTGAGGTTTGAGGAAGACAAAAGTGCGATGCAATCATGGCCACCAACAATCCGTCATCAGCAAAGTTGAGAAACTAAGAGATGAAGTGGGGTGGAAGTAGAATAAATGAGTTCTAATTGGGGCTTTGTTTTTATGTTTTTTATTTTTTTATTTTTTCCCTCTTCCTTCAGTAAAACAAATGGTGATGAATCGCCTTTTCTCACATACCTAGGTCACCTAATCTGACTGATAGGAGCATATTTATGCGACTTTGTTAGCTTGTTTCTTTGCATTTAGTGAGTTAGTTTCTATTTATTATAGTGATTTAGTTTATTTTCGTATTATTGTAGGTTCAATTGGTGAAGATGACAATAAAATGGCCAAAAAGAGCAATTTGGAGCAGTTTTGGACTTAGATTGGATAACATGTGTATGGAGCATAATGGATGGACATTTTTGGTGACAAATGATGCTAAAAATGTGCTGCAAATCTGGAAGAATTAAATTAAGGCTTGGCAGATAAGGAATCAGCTGAAAATAAGGAGGTCTTAACCAACATTATCCTATTTAATCCAACACTTTCTAAACTCATCTCCAGCTACAAAAGGAGTCCTTATCTTATTCTAAATCTTTCCCATTTGAATTTAGGAGTCCTTATCATGTTTTAACAATGCATATCTGATTCTAAAAGTCCTGAAATTATGCAAACAATTTAATTCCTTTTCTCCAAGAATTGTGCGGTGCCCTAATCTTTTTCCTCCACAAACAATGCCGTGTGTCTGCCCTATAAATGCACACCCTTGCCGCAGAACTCAAAGAGAGAGCTTTAGAGAGAATTTTAGAGATAAAATATAAAGAGTGTCGCAGCTTGCAAGGAAGGAGAGTTTGGAGCCGTGCCTGCCATCAAAGGCCTTTGGATTGCTGGAATGTTTCTAGGTGTATTCTGTCCTTAATTTTAGTTCAATGCTTGTTTTAATTTGGTTTTCAGTTACGATAGACATGTTGAACTAATTTCATTTTAGCTAGAGGTGAATTCAAAGCCATGAACATATGTCGAATATGAATTGATTACATCCAGTTATTGTTTCATATATCATGAATGAAATTTACTTATTTGTTTGATTGATAACTTATTCTTGTATGTTGATTAAAGAGGCCTACTTAGTTTGCATGCATGAATTTGATGCTAAAATATAAGGGAATTTCACCTAATAGTTATGAACTTATATTTATGAGTAGTGGAAGTCACTAGTCATGATTGTGTTAAGTAAATTCCTGGCAGGAGTATCATGCAGTTCATAGTTATGAATGCCATGTCAATGCTAATGATTTTCATAGAACTTAATGATCTTTGATATGTATCTCTATCAAGCAATTTATATAGGGAACTTGATAAGAATAATTTGATTGCGTCGCTGAGTCCAATTCAATGAGTTTAGGAAAATCTGATGGTAATTTATGCAGTTCACGGTTAACTTGAGGCATTGTCATTCATGGTTTATAGGAATAATAACTGGAAATTGATTTGTGTTGCATATGTGTCATGTGTAGACCAAACCCCCTTCATTAACCCCAATTTAATATCAATTAGTTTGTTTTCTGCAAGTTACTTAGTTTTAGTTTTAAATTTCGTCCAAACCAAACCCCCCGCCAATGTGTCGTGTTAGTTTAGGTTTAAATTTCGTTCAAACCTGTCCCTGTTAGTGTTTTGAGTCAAGTTAAGTCCAAAATTCGTCCAAATCATCCTTTAGTTGTTGTTTTAAGTCAATGTGTTTGTTTTGCGCTGTTTTGAGTCAGTCTGGTCAGTTTTAAGTCATTAGAGTCTAGTTTTGTGTTTTTATGTCTAATTTTTGTTGATTAGCATCCCTCTAATCCCCGGCTTAGAACGATCCCTACTTACGCATACTACAATTGTCTAAAAAGGGTTTAATTTGTGTGTTAGTTTCTATCACATCACTTAGGTTATGTGAAGAACCAAATCTTTTCGTCACCCAGTGAAAACAATTGGGTGGCAAAATTTGGCGCCAAAAAATTTGTGGGGAATTTAGGCTTGCTATGTGACGAACAACATTCCAAAATTGTTTTGTATCCCATAGTAGTATGTATGTGACGCTTTTTTTAAATTCCTCACCATTTATACTAAAATGTGATGAATTTATAGGCGTCACATAAAATGTCGTCAGCTAATCCATGTTTTCTTGTAGTGTATGATAAAACCACCTAGAAAAAATAGGATTCCATATTTGAGAGGGTTAGAACAAATTAATATATTAGGAAATATATTAAATTTAGATAATGTAGATCCACAAGATTGGGAAAGAACGATAGAGAGATGGGAAAATGTCACATCCCAGCCCGGGCCCCACCATATCCTAGGCTCGACTCCATCGTAGCATGATATTGTCCGCTTTGGCCCCTACCACGCCCTCGTGGTTTTGTTTCTGGGAACTTACACGACAACTTCCTAGTGGGTCACCCATCCTGGGAATGCTCTCACCCGAACTCGCTTAACTTCGGAATTCCGATGGAACCCGAAACCAATGAGCTCCCAAAAAGCCTCGTGCTAGGTAGAGATGAGAATATACATATAAAGCTTACAAGATCCACTCCCCTAGGCGATGTGGGATGTTACAATCTACCCTCCTTATGGGCCTGACGTCCTCGTTTGCACACTTCTAGCTAGGGATTGGCTCTATACCAAATTGTCACATCCTGGCCCAGGCCTCCACCATATCCCCGGCTTGACTCCACCGTAACACGATATTGTCCGCTTTGGGCCCAACCACGCCTTCATGGTTTTGTTTCTGGGAACTCACACGAGAACTTCCCACTGGGTCACCCATCCTGGAATTCTCTCGCCCGAACTCGCTTAACTTCGAAGTTTCGATGGAACCCGAAGCCAATGAGCTCCCAAAAGGTCTCGTGTTAGGTAGAAATGAGAATATATAAATAAGGCTTACAGGATCTACTCCCTTGGGCAATGTGGGATGTTACAGAAAAAGGTTGCGTACATGTAGCATTAATGTTAGATTTTAGTAATTCACAAAATATGTTGATTATTTTGAGCATACTTTAGATGATTTAGTTTTTGATTATTTTCAATAATGGAAAATACAAAATCTAGAACAACATCAGGTAGCCAAAACACATTTTAAAATTGATGGTTTTGTTACTTTGATTAAACAAGAATTTTTAGATCGTAATAGGTTAAATGGCAGAAGTGAACAAGAACAAATAAGGGCAATTAGAATTTTAGAGCAATTACAAATTTGTGATTTACAGTATATCGTTGAGTGTACTACAGATTTCTTTAAATACTTAGGAAAAACAGGTAGAATTAGTGATATTAATTTATTAGACACTTATATGACAAAAATAAAAGTACCAATAGGAGAAAAGATTTGTAATGAATGGCAAAAGCATCCAAAGAAAAATGATATTGCAATAGGACCTAGAATTCAACATGTATATGATACACTTAGACAAGAGTGTAGTGAAATAAAAGCTAAGACACATATTAGAAAGCAATTTTACATGAGCTGTAAAAATATAGATTTACCACAACAATATGGTTGCAATAAGAAAAATAAGCATAAGAAAATATACAAAAAGAAATATAAGTCATACAAACCATACAAACAACATAAGAACTTCAACATAAGACCTTCAAGGACATATAGGAAGAGAAAATATATTTCGAAACAATTGAAGAAAAGAAGTGGCAGACCTTGGATTAGAAAATATAAAGTGCCAAAAGATAAGAATAGTTGTAAATATTATTTACGTGGAGAAGTTGGACATATTAAACCTAAATGTCCAAAATTGGGTAAAGAGTCGAGAGAAAAGGTACATTTGATGGAGTTGTTTAAGTTAGAAGAAGATGAAGATATTCAATCAATATACAGCTTAGAGGATTTAAGTGATAATGAGAGTATTTATAGTATAAAAAGTATAAATATGATAGATTCAGACTTGAGATATTCAAGTAGCACAAATAGTGATTTAAAAGAGTATATGTGTGCATTTATAGAAGAAAAACATGAAGAAGAATATAAATACATTAATTTAGGGTGGCCAAAAAAATGTCATAAGCATAGTAAATTAGTTGCAAATAAATACTATAATACATATTCAATATTGTGCGAAAAGTGTTATAATAATAAGTTATTAGAAATTAATTCAGTAGAATCACAAGAAAGTACTGAAATATTAGGAAATATTGTTCATAGTATAGAAAAGCCAAAGAATTGTTTTTTAATTACCATAAATTGTGAAATAGAATTAGCAAAAGAACATATGATACAAATAACAGCCATGATAAATGCAGGAAGCACAAAGAGTGTCATAAGAGAAGAGTTAGTTCCAGAAAAATATAGACAAAAATTGGCAAAACCAGTGAGAATAACACAGTTTGATGAGAGACTATTTTATTTAACACATTGCATTAATAATGAGTCTATTAAAGTACAAAAACAACAGTTTAGTTTACCATTAACATTTGTTTCACCAGTAGGATCATACCCATTCATTTTAGGTTTAAGTTTTTTGAAAAGTTTGCAAGGTTTTTTATTTATGAATCCTAACATAACATTTTTTGTCACATCCCGGCCCGAAGGACCACTTTCCGGGCCCGCTCCACCACCGTAGCACGATATTGTCCGCTTTGGGCCCTGACCACGCCTTCACGGTTTTGTTTTTAGGAACTCACACAAGAACTTCCCAATGGGTCACCCATCATGGGATTGCTCTGGCCCCTTTCTTGTTTAACCCTGAAGCCAGTGAGCTCCCAAAAGGCCTCGTGCTAGGTATGGATGGGAATATACATATAAGGATCACTCCCTTGGGCGATGTGGGATGTTACAATCCACCCTCCTTAGGGGCCCGACGTCCTCGTCGGCACATCACGGCCAGGGTTAGGCTATGATACCAAATTGTCACATCTCGGCTAGGGGCGGACCACTTCTCGGGCTCGCTCCACCATCGTAGCACGATATTGTTCGCTTTGGGCCCCGACCACACCCTCACGGTTTTGTTTTTGGGAACTCACACGATAACTTCCCTATGGATCACCTATCATGAGATTGCTCTGGCCCTTTTCTCGCTTAACTTCGGAGTTCCTACGGAACCCGAAGCCAGTGAGCTCCCAAAAGGCCTCGTGCTAGGTAGGGATGAGAATATACATATAAGGATCACTCCCCTGAGCGATGTAGGATGTTACATTTTTCAAAAGAGCCATCACAATAACTGATCAAAGTAATACTGCAGAAACATACAAAAGCATAAATATAGAAGAGTCTAGTGGCCAAGATAGTTATTATTTAGAAAACTCAAAAGAAAATGATGAGCATAATAATATAGAAGAGTTTGATGAAGAGATATTTGAACATGAATATCCAATTTTAAAAGAAGGAACCCGTATAGAAATATTACAATTAGATAGACCAAAGAGTTTAGAAGAATTATTACAATTAGTAGAACAAACTAGGATTATAGGAGAAGACCCACAATTACATTGGAGTAAAAATAAAATACTAGCAAAATTAGATATAATTAATCCAGATTTAACCATAAAGACAACCGATATGCCTTGTAGTTTAACAGACAAACAAGTGTTTGAGCAGTAAATAAAAGAGTTGTTTAATTTAAAGTAATTAGACCCTCTAAGTCTAGACATAGATCAGCAACATTTATTGTGAGAAAACATTTAGAACTAAAGAGAGGTAAGGCTAGAATAGTATATAATTACAAGAGATTAAATGATAATACATATCAAGATAGCTATAAGTTACCAAATAAGGATGAACTTATATATAAAATTCAAGAAAGTACATAATTTAGTAAATTTGATTGTAAATCAGGATTTTGGCTAATACGATTAGCAAAAGAATCAATTGAGTGAACAACTTTTACTTGTCCAGAAGGACATTTTAAGTGGCTTGTTATGCCATTTGGACTTAAAAATACTCCATCAATCTTTCAAAGAAAGATGGATCAAATTTTCAAGAAATATGATAAATTTGTAGTGTTTATGTCAATGATATTTTAGTACATAGTAAAAATAGAAATGAACATAGGAAACACTTAGAGATAGTTTTACAAGAATTTATCAATAGTGGAATTGTGATTAGCAAAAATAAAATAGCTTTAGAAAAGCAAGATATAGAATTTTTAGGAATGTATATCAAGTCAGGTACAATACAATTACAAGATCACATAGCTAAAAAGGTCTTAGAATTTCCAGATAAATTAGAGGATAAAAAATGGTTACAAGCATTTATAGGATTGTTAAATTTTGCAAGAAATTTTACCCCTGATTTAGGAAGAAAAATAGCAATATTTCATAGTAAAACTAGCAAAATAGGAGAAAAATATTTTAATAGCGAAGATACTAAATTAGTTCAAAATATAAAGGAAGAAATTACTAAACTTAAGCCATTAACATTATCATTAGATGATAGTTATAAAATACTTGAAATAGATGCTTCATCACTAGGATGGGCAGGTATACTATACCAGAAAAAGCATAAGGAGTCACCAAAGTCTGACGAACAAATTTATAGATATTCATCAGGAAAATTTAGTGATGTACAATCAAGATTACCATCAACGGATTTAGAAATTTTAGGAATAATTAACTCACTTGAGGTATTTCTTTATTTTTACATAATGAAGTCTTTACTATTAGAACAGATTGTCAAAATACAGCTTCTCATTATAACAAAATACATGCTAATAAACTGACAGCCCGAAGATGGGTTAATTTTGTTGATTCAATACAGGAAATGGTTTTAAACCAATTTTTGAACATATAAAAGGTAGTGACAATACATTAGCTGATATTTTATCAAGATTAATTTGTTGAACATGAATGGAATATTGTGGACCATCATCCTTAAATAGCACAAGACCACAAGGTAGAAGAGCACCTTTCAATAGCATAATAATGCACCATGGACCTCCACCATTCAATGGATTCCAAAATAGCATAAGCAGACTAGAATCACCACCAGTACCCACTTTCAACTTTAATGGCAATATTGTTGAAGGAATCAGATAGGCAAGCGTACCAGGACCAAGAGTACTGATGTGAAAATTAACTTAACACACAAATTAATCTCTATTGATGACAATTGTAGTATATATGCAAGTAGGGATCGTTTTAGACCAAGGATTAACTAGGGATGCTAATCAACACAAATAAGACTCAAAAACACTAAACTAGACTCTATAGACTCAAAACTAACTTAAAACACTGAAAACAGCAACAAGCAATCAAAAAGACTCAATTCTAGACCTAACAAGTGATTTTGACGAAAATACAACTTAATTGACTCAAAAGACCAAAAGAAAACAGATTTTGACTCAAATAACAAGACTAAATGAAAGGGGAATTGTTTTTGACGAAATTAAAACAGAAACTTTGCATAAAACACTTTGTAAAAATGAATTTGGGTGGATCAAATGGGTGAAAGGCTAGTAAAAATGAATTTGGGTGGATCAATTTCCAGTTATTATTCCTTTAGACTATGAATGACAACGCCCCAAGTTAATTACATCACACAATCAACCTTCAGATTTTCCTTATTTCATTGAATTAGATGGAATACGCATCGCAACCAAATTATCTTTATCAAGTTCCCTATATGAAACGCATGATAGAGATACATATCAAAAGTCATTAAGTTATATGAAAATCATAAGTATTGACAAGGCATTCATCACCATGAAACGCATGAGACTCATGCCAAGGATTTACTTAACACGATTGTGACTAGCAACCTCCACTACTTGTGAATATAAGTGAATAACTATTACGTGAAACTCCCTTATACTCTAGCATCAAATTCATGCATGTTCATCTCTTAAGCACAACCTTCAAGTCACATTCCTTACAAGTGTCGACCCTCAACCAACATACATAAACAAATTTTGATAACTTAGATAAGCAAATCACATTCAAGACTTAAGAAACAATAACTGGATATAATCAATTCATATAAAAAATTTAATTATGGCTTCGAATTCACCTCTAACTAAAAAGAACTTGGTTCCACATGTTCATCATAATTGAAAACCAAATTAATATAAACATTGAACTAAAACTAAGGATAGAATACACCTGGAAACACTCCACACTCCAATGGCAGATTGCACAAGTCTTCTTCTCCTTCCTTCCTTGCTTGTGGCACTAGGGTGATGTGATGTGAATTATGGTGGTTGATGGCTGAATGTATGAATGAATGAATGAGTGAATGGATGATTAAAACCTACGGCAAAGGCTTGTATTTATAGGCTAGGTCTTGCACAATTTCTGAAGAAAAAGGATTGCACAATCCCATGGGAAAAGCACTAGGGTTTTAGACCTTCTAGAAATCAGAAAACCAAAGAGAATATGGAGAGGGTGCGGCATACATGTAGGAGCAGATAAGGGCTTCTAGAAGGAGTATTAGGGCAGATTTCTAGAAGAACTTAGGCTAAGGGGTGCGGCACCTTTGTAGGAGAGGGATTACAACTCCCAATCCACCTAGGAATGACATATATGCGGCACATAAGGGATTAGGTTTCTAGAATCTGAGTTATGTATTTAAATGTATAACTAATCCCTTCTAAATAGCTAGAATTAAGGCACAAACTGATTTGGATAAGATAAGATAGGATAATGCCAGATTTAGGAAAGGATAGGTTGGTTAGGATAGGATAAGATAAGGTTGGATAATGTTCTTTATTTCTTGCTCTTTCCTTATCTTCTTTGTATTTGAACTTGTTTCTCCAGATTTGTAGCATTTCCTAGCCTCTCTTGACTTCAATTTCATCCATCCACCTTGCTCCACTCATAAGCTATCCAATTGATGCCCAAAACTGCTCCAAATGGCTCCAAAATGCACTTTCTTGCTCCTTTTACCATTAGGACCTACAAACATACTTAAATAGCTTAAAAGACTATAATAAGTAGTAATTAACTAACTAAATGCAAGGAAACAACATAGCTAAGTAGCATAAATATGCTCCTATCAAGTACCAGGACTTTCTGATAGGCAACATGTTCTCTTAGATTATTTTTCAAATATCCAAATCAACCAGTCAAGCATGAGGTTAGGTCATGAAAAACTAATTAGAGCCTTAGAATAAGAGTTTAATAGTTTTAATTTTAATTTCCATCAAAGCCAGCATCATATTCATTCTCTTGAGCACAACCTTTAAGTCATTTCTAGAGACCATGAGTCATTACTTAGTAAGTTTACCAAAATGAACCAAGAACTCCAATCTCTTAGAATGCAGTAAAAGGCAAGTGACACCTTGAAAAGATAATTGAAAATAGGTTTGGAAACTGATCAGCATAAAAATAAAGAAATAGAGGTTATTAAGCCCATAGAACAAGAGGCTAATAAGCCCATAAAAGAGATAAAATTGAGCTCTTAGAAGAAGGCATTGAAATGGAGCAGCATCAGCATCTGAGTGACAAAGAAAACAAGAATGATATGAAAGTTTTCTAGGAATATATCTGTAGACTTAATGATAGATAATATCCTATTAGAAGAAACTTCAAAAGCAAAATTAAGAATAATGCCACCACATATGCAAAATGAGATCCTGAGCAGAGCATCATAGTTCATGAAAGAGTTACAATTACAATTACAATGTGCTTTGTATCAGTCCATCTTTGATCCCAAACCAAGGATGAATATTATTAAAAAGATGTATCCACCATATTTTTGTGATAGTACAGAGAGTTGTATTTGTAAACAAGAGGTTAGCATAGCTGTTACCAAGGTTAACATGAGAGATTTTAGACCATGGCATTTTAGTTATGAGCATCAGAAAAAGCATAATGTAGGAGAAGTTACATCAGCCTTACTATTAGAGTTTGGCTATCTTGATAAAATATTCATCAACCATGTCTTCTAATTAGAATCATTTCTTGAAAAGCTAATAAAAGTTGCAGAAGATTATCCAGAAAAGTGGAAAGAAATTTGCATAAGTTTTATTAGTAGTCATCCAGATTGGTATGTACATATGCATAAAAAGAAAGCTAGGCATATAGCCATGATTAATGAAGAGTCATTTAGACTATCCCCTATCTCCTCACATAGATGGACTCCTTCATACAAAAATATTCTAAAATTTCGAGGGATCCAAATGCTAGCCTTAGATGAGTTTGAAGATTTTAGGTATGATATGGTATTAGTAACAGAAGAAGAAGAAATGTATATTTACAGTAAGACAAGGATCAATCATCCACCCTATTAGAAGCCTCAAAATTTCAAAGAATAAACAGCAGAAATGTACTACAAAGTAAAAGGGGATAGAGAAAGAGATGCAAAACTAGTAGAAGGCGATGAAGAGTGAATAACTTAACAGAAGAAGAGAGTTGCATAACATCAACAACATGATGGAAGCATGAAGAGTTGGCAGCAAATTAGCATAAGTTGAATAGCATCATGTAAACTAATGTATTTCTAGACAGAAATGTCAACATCTTTGTGGACCCTGCTACAATAATAAAATAATGGCATAATAGTAAATAAAGAAAAGAGCTTGATCCATCATGGACTTTTCATACACAAGATGCCTTTTTTATTAAGAATGAATAGTCCTAGGCTCTTTTCTTTAGAACTCCTTTTTTCCAATCCATCACCCTCTGAACAAAATAATATTACTGTTATATTTGTCGAAATTAATATATTTGAGCTTTTTGTTTCTATGTCGACACAATTAGTTTAAATTACTTGTTTGTCAGGAAAATTTATCTCCTCATGTGATGGCTAATAAAAGATGAAGGAATCTCAGTTTATAAGAGCATCTCTAATACAAGGACCTCAAATTTTATTGAGCGGTGCTGCATACACATCTATTTTTATTTCTCACATACATTTTCAACTTCAATCGTCGAATCAAATGAATTGAAAAAAAATTAATGGCAAAAAATTAATAAGGGTGTGTGTGAACACGAAAGTTCCTTGAAACAAGAAACAAGAATAACGTGTACAAAATAATATTTTTTGGTTTGATGATTTTGGGGTTACGATCTCTCTCGAATTTGGTCCTCTGATTCTATCTTCGTAAGATGTAGATTTGTTGATCCAAGGGCCGTCGAGGCTTGATCTTGGATGAACAGTTGTAAGTTTCTTCAAGGGCCTTTGTGGCTTTGATCTTGAAGGTTGATGGAAGTTTCTTCAAGGGCCTTTGGGGCTTGATCTTGAATGTTGATTGATGTGCGGATCTTCAAGGGCTTTTGGGCTTGATCTTGAAGAACAGTTGGTTTTCTTCAAGGGCCGTCGAGGCTTGATCTGAATGAATAGTTGGTTTTCTTCAAGGGCTTTTAGGCTTGATCTTGAAGAATAGATGTGTGGATTTGTTTATTGATCCAAGGGGCCGTCGGGGCTTGATCTAAGGATGAACAGTTGATGAATGGATCTTCAAGGGGCGTTGGGCTTGATCTTGAAGAATGGGTGTATGGGTTTGTTAAGGTCGTTGATCCAAAGGGCCGTTGGGGCTTAATCTTAGGATGAACGGATGATGAATGATGAACGCTTTCTTCAAGGGCCGTTGGGGCTTGATCTTGAATAATGGTTGTGTGGATTTCTTCAAGGGCTTTTGGGCTTGATCTTGAAGGTTGATGGATGAGTGGATCTTCAAGGGCTTTTGGGCTTAATCTTGAAGAATGGTTGGATGTGTGAATTTGTTGAGGTTGTTGATCCAAAGGGCCGTTGGGGCTTGAGCTTAGGATGAACGGATGAACACTTTCTTCAAGGGCCGTCGAGGCTTGATCTTGAGTTGGTGGAAGTTCTTCAAGGGCCGTTGGGGCTTGATCTTGGGATGAACGGATGAACACTTTCTTCAAGGGCCGTCGGGGCTTGATCTTGAGTTGGTGGAAGTTCTTCAAGGGCCGTTGGGGCTTGATCTTGGGATGAACGGATGAACACTTTCTTCAAGGGCCGTCGGGGCTTGATCTTGAGTTGGTGGAAGTTCTTCAAGGGCCGTTGGGGCTTGATCTTGAAGGAGGATTTGATGAAGAACAAAGAGTGCTTTCTTGATCCTTCGGGATTTTCTTGAGAGCTTTAGAACTCTAAGGCTTCAAGGTTTTGGTGTGTGGAGAAATGTATTTGTGAATTGGTTGATGCTTGATACCTTGATGGAGAAGCCTATTTATAGGCTTTGAGAATGAATCACCACCACAAAATATTTTTTTCTTTTCCAAGCACCATTGCCTAATTTTCCCACTTAATGCAATATTGAAATTGAAGTGGTGTAACTTATTGCCTAATTTCCCACTTAATACCATTTAAAACTTGAAGTGGTGTAATTTATGGCCTAATTTCCCACTTAATACCATTTTAAACTTGAAGTGGTGTAACTTATGGCCTAATTTCCCACTTAATACCATTTTAAACTTGAAGTGGTGTAACTTATGGCTTAATTTCCCACTTAACACCATTTTAAACTTGAAATGTGTATGCTTTGTCATTGCCCAAATGAGAAAAACTTGCTTTGATCCGTAATGGATTGAAGTATGCTTGCCTTGTCATTGCCCAACATGAGAAGAAAAACTTGTTTTGATCCTCAATGGATTGAAATGTACTTGCCTTGTCATTGCCCAAAATGAGAAGAAAAACTTGTTTAATCCTTCAAGGGTATTTCTCCCTATTTTGTTGAGTCACACGCCACGTGTATAATTTGTACAACACGTGGCGTATGCCATGTATGCCTTGATACGTCAAAACTTTAATGCATTGGTGAACATTTGTTTTACTGAAATTTCGATGTCTACAGTGTGATTGGTAAAAATGGTTGCAGTTCGAGAAGTATCAATCTTATATTTGAGTCTTATTATAAGGCAAAATATCTTCAATGTACATGAGATTTAAAACTCATTTTTGAATTTGAGACAAAGTGAGATCGAAATTTGTGTTTCAATATAAGATTTGAGTCCAAGTTGGAGTCCTTGTTAAGTACAAAAAATGTTATTCATTCAAGAAAAATGAGATTTGAGTTTTGAGTCTGATCATCTGCAATGCAAAAACTCAAATATGAGTTTTGAGTCCAATACTTTATACTTCAATGTAGAGACCCAAATTTTAAAATTCAAAATGAGTAGTAACCTTGAGTCTTTGTATTGGAAAAGAAAACCAAAGTACATAAATCCACCAGCTTTAAAACTCAAAATGAGTTTGAACCTTTGTATTGGAAAAGAAACTAAAATGTATAAATCCACCACCTTTTTAATACCTAAATATACGAATATATTTCTAAAATTTGGGTCTTTTGCATTAAAAAAGAAGATCAAAATACATAAATCCACTACCTTTTTTTAATCCAAATATTAAATATAGGTCTAGAATTTGAGTCGAGATACTCTACTTAGTACTAGATTACCCAATGAACGTTTCCTCCTCCATCGGTCGGTCCACACTTTCCTTTGTTTCTAAACTGTCATTAAGCTGGGTCACATGGTTGCTTCGGCATCATAGCCTCAACCTTCTCTTATCCAACTTACAAGCAAACCTCAATCAGTACGTTGTATATCCAATATCTAGGAAAAAAGAAACACATGAAATGTTGCTATTTCCATTCCTTCCAATTTTACCCTAATCCTTCTTTATATGTATTTGATTCTCTCACTTATTCTAAGATATACCAAATTCGTAACAAGTAATTAACAGCAAAAAAAAAAAAAAAAAAAAAATTGCAATAGTGTTGTAGGCCAATTTAACTGAACAACATAAAGGATATACAAAGAAGGGTGTGGCACAACAAAGAGAGATGTGTAATTGTGATGTTTGTATTATTTCACACCAACGTGCCATTATTTATAGTAGTAGGAAAAGTAAACCTTACTGCAATAAGATTACAACTCTAATAGGATAATATCTAATCTAAAAGATATGGTAGAACACAAGGATATCCCAAGATATGATAGAATTTACACGATCACATTCTTAATCTAATATGATTGTAACAGTCCCCCTTGAGTGTGTAAATACTTAAACAAAACATCACATCAGGTCTTTAGCGGAAGAAGTAGAGCAGTTGATGAAGTCGTCGGCACAATGGGCGAATGTGAGTCTCAAATTAATGACAACATGCATTGGTAATAAAACTTACAAAATCTTGCTATGGTAAAACTCAAAGTAGGTGAAAAATCTATAGACCAACGTCATACGGGACGAAAGTAGTAAACCTCGTAAGGGTATAACCAGCCCAGGATGGATGCTTCATCAAAACCTAGTTAGGTGGCAAAAATCCAATGGTAAAAATGCTCCTAATCGTGGGGAAAAAAGTTCATTAAGATTGAGTGAGTATATCTCTGTTACTCCCCCTAAGTTCGACAAAACTTCCAAATAAGAGAAATACAAGCTATTCAAGTTAGAAAGTTTACGCATATCGATTCCTCGGGCAAGCTTATGAAAAGTAAACTTGGGCAATGACTTCGTCAAGACATCGGCCAGGTTATCCTATGAACAAATTTGCTTGACTTCAATGTTATGATGTTGTTGTTGCTGATAAGAATAAAAGCACTTCGATGCAATGCGCTTGCTATTGTCTCATTTGATGTATCCCTTATTCAGTTAGTCGATACAAGTAGTGTTGTCATCGAAGATAGTTGTAGGGATGTTAATGACAGTTGAAAGACTGCTAGTTGAATATGTTACATGACCAGTCTCAGGCAAAAGATTTCATGCATAGCTTCATGCAAGGCAAAAATCTCAGCATGGTTCGAAGAAGTCGTAACTAATGATTGCTTGGTAAATGTTGGAACCAAATTGGCGCACCTCCATGAACGGGGGTTGGGCACAAAATCCGAGTAAACCTGAGCAATCTAAAAAATCGTAAAATAACCGTAAGCAAGCCTTAGACCTGGGGGAGGGGATGGTGTTGGCCAAAGGCTCTTCGACGGTCAAGTTAGTGAATAATATTAGACTCAAGCAGTGGGAAGAAGAATTGAAGTGTATAGATTATGATACCGTAGATGAACCCTAGGTGGGCGTATTCATACCGTGGGAGAGAGCTTTTTAGGATAGAATACTTGTTCTAAGACGGGAGAATCCTGGAAGATATCTGGTAAGTAGATATTGTATTCTCTTTGGAGTTGTGATTACTTACAATGCACGCCTATCTCTAGATTGTAGGGACTCCAAGACTTTTACGTTTTGATTATGTTCTATCCGAATCAAATCGCATGTCTTACGAAACAAGCATGATCATCCAGCGAAGTTGCTAGGACTCCACCTAGTGCCCCGGAGTAGAGTGATGGTGGCACCCTACTCCGTCTAATACAGCTTCACCCAGAGATGGTGAGTCCATGGTCGGACTTATGAGGTACCAGTATTTGGATCAGACTTACTCCAGTCTTAGAGAATCATGATCCCATAATTGCCCATAACCATATGTCTGAGATGCAACCTTTTCTTCTTGAGGATGGATCGTTATCCAAAGACCATGCTTTTTAGAGTAAGCTGCAATACGTTCCATTTAGTCTTCAAATTCTTTGCCAATGAGTTAAGTTATCATTAAGGCGGGGTAGTCGATTCACTTCGATTTCCATCACGTAATCTTCAGAATCATGAAAAATCAATTGCAAATGATGACAAAACACCTCCGTTTTATGCACCTGCTTCTTCCATGCTTTTTATTTATTAACTTCGATCTTCATACGTGTCGATCCCGAGATGCACGACTCTTCACTTTCAACGGTGAGATCTTCTGGTGATTTGCCTCTAAATAGCTTTCTTAAGTCACAATTTTCTTTAATCTTTCTACATTTTTGCCATGACACTTGGTTTTCCTTTGTTTAACTCTAATTTTCTTTTGAGTATTTCGTTGAAGAAAACTTCAATCCTAGAAAATTGTGCCGCTTATTGTAAATCCCTAAATATTCCTAGAAATGTTTCCTTACTTCTTGCAACTCGCTTTATAATTTTTCATGCTTTTTGCAACTCGTCCTATAATATCCAACCTTTTGTAAGGCTTTCCATGTAGGCTTTATGGAAAGTTTGGATATGCACGAAGCGTGAAGATCCACCAAAGGGTCTTTTGTGACCACTTTCCTCTTCACTTGATGCTTTTTAACTGTGACGGTGACAACCCTTCGTCAAACACTCGCACATGTGGCATTTATATGGCTTAAGTGTTTGCAACCCTACTAGAATGCCCCATCACCAACCTTTTTCATGTTGGACACCTTGTGCAGAATATATATTGGTGCCCGGTTCCTTCAGGATGATGGGGTGTTATTGTGAATTATTCATCTCCATGTGTTTCCATTTCCTCTACTTGTGGATGACGATGATGGTGGATCTGCATATGAGGACTCGCCCCGCAATACAGTATCATACACGATATGCAGCTAGGTAGGCGTAGCATGCAGCTGTCTTAACGGTGGTATTCTCTCTTGAATCAATGATTTCAGTTCAACTTGCCATTTCGACTTAGGATCTTCTCTTTCACTAGGGGTGAGGGCATGTCTCCCTCAACTGTCGTACTAATTTGACCTTCTTTGCAACTTTGATAATAAACATGTGTTTGTGTAAAAATCTTGTCATGTGCATCTTCTTCACAAAAATTTCTCAACCCGATAAATGTTTCTAAGTAAAAGAACTCTAAAGAATAGAATAAATCACTGAGTAGAATGCAAATAAGTTTGTGGGTAGGGGACATAGTTTAAAGAAAAACCCCCTTGGTAATATTGATTCAAAGAAATATTACCTCCCAAAATTTGCTTATGTAAAGGATTCTCATAACGATAGTTAGAGAACCACCTTACTCTGGTACTAGGAATGCAAACATTTAAACCCATGACGATGGCATCATTCCTGTACAGAATAAGTTAGTAAAAATGTTCATTTCTTTGCCCTCGTTTTTGGGTTAAGAGTCTCAATATTTGCAATGTAGCATGGGAATGATTATTTCCCGGATTGGATTGCATGTTTGTTCCTAGTGAATCCTAAACAGAAGTTCTTTGGGAACATGGTCAACAACATGTAGGTCGAAAACACTTTTTGAATCTTTTTGCCAAACCTTATGCGTTAAACCTGAGCGTTTCTGATTGGACTACCTTGTTTGGCTTGACCAAAGCATTTTTGCATATCAGAGATTTGTTGAAATAAAATTCCTCTTACGGATTACCTATTTTAGATGCCCTCTTTGGACTTGCTTATGCTTGGTGTTGCAGAGCTTACTTGACTTAGTAAGTCCATCACTTGTCCAATACACATAACACAAGACCATGCTAACCTTAATGAGATATACACGGTCCTTTCTAGATAGTCAATGTTCAATTGATTTTCCAAAT
Source organism: Pyrus x bretschneideri (assembly GCF_019419815.1). NCBI lineage: Eukaryota > Viridiplantae > Streptophyta > Magnoliopsida > Rosales > Rosaceae > Pyrus > Pyrus x bretschneideri. Next base: position 119,964 of record NW_025999452.1, read on the forward strand.
AGTTAGGAACTTTATTTAAAGATTGAGTGACTCTTAGGACATTGCTTCCATACCTAAATTCCTATGTACTCATTCATATTATATTATCTATATGATATAAAGCCAAACTCATGAATGAATAAATCTTGCCCATTTATTTATTAATTAATATAGAGTTCTTACATAATATCCAATATTACAAAATTGGCTTTTACGGCACAAGTCCGACAATCTCCCACTTGCACTAAAGCCAATGATCACAATGACGCACACGAAAACTATTTAGGTGTCAATCAAGCTACTTATGTCACATTGTGTTATTAATTGGGTTCGTGATAGGAGCATATTTAGGCGACTTACTTAGCTTGTTTTCATGCATCTATGTTGTTAATTTATAGTTGTTTTAGTAGTTTAAGCCATTTTCGTGTGTTTTTAGGTTCATATGGCTAAGGAAGCAAAAAGATGCATTTTGGAGCAAAATTGGGCTTGGAATGGATAGCATATGATTGGAGCCAAAGTGTTGGACGAATTTGAAGGCCGTGTATTCATTTTGGACATAAAACAAAGGGCCTAGCCCATTCTCTCTTAAACCAACCCCAAGGCCATGCATTTCCTTCCAATTCCAAAGCCCACAATCACTTCAAAAGCCATGCAAAGAACCATCCATTCCATCAAAAACAATCCATCAATTCACATGCAAAACCACCATTAACACACATGCACCCAAACAAAGCCAACCTAGCTAACCCTACATGCATTCTTTATGCAACTCTTCATCATTCCACCATTCATTCTTTATTCCACAAACAAGTCACATGCATTTCCACCTTCCTACTTCATCATTTCACCATATTCTCCCTCTTTAACTCATTTCATTATTCATTCACTTTGCATTCATTCAATTCCACCCCACATGCACCCTTTATTCTTCATCATTGCAACCATGGCACATTTACACCAACAAAACAACTCCCATGCCATTGCCTACTCATATTCCCATTTCCTTTCCAACATCTCACATGCATTTCCACCTTCCTACTTCATCATTTCACCACATTTTCCCTTTTATTTCCACATGCAATTCTTCATCATTGCAACCACAAACACCTTAAACAAATAGCCATATACATCTCCACTCCTCCTATAAATACCCTTGCATTCATTCATTCAAAAATAATCTCATTCACAACACAACACAACACCACAAACACATCCACCTTCCTTAGCCGTGAGTCTCCCTTAGAATCCAAAAACCATCTTCCATTTCCACCACTCCTCATCCATTTCCATAATTTCCCAACACTTCCATCCCCCCAACCAACTATCCCTAGACCTTATGCTACAATAAAGAGGAAGATAAGAGGGCCTAAACGTTCATACAATTCAAGATTGAGTTGTTGGAATGTTTAGGCGTTTCTTTGATTTCAATGTTTAATTTCAATTCTCTTTGTTTTGTACGTATGAGGAAATAAACCCCCTTTAGCTAGGGGGTGATTCGAAACTATGTTTATGTTTGTAATATGATTTGATTACTTTTAATTACGTTTCATAAGTTGTGAATTCAATTTGTTTAACTGTTTAATTGATAACCTATTTATGTATGTTTATTAAGAATGAACGCTTAATTTTCATGCATGAATTTGACGCTAGAATATAAGTGAGTTTCACGTAATAGTTATGAACTTATATTCACAAGTAGTGGAGGTTGCTTATAAACAATCGTGTTAAACATATTCTTGGCATAAGTTTCATGCAATCATAGTAACGAATGCCTCGTCAACACTTATAGTTTTCATGATGCTTAATGATTCTTGCTTGTATCTCTATTATGCAATTCATGTAGGGAACTTGTGAGGAATGCTTTGGATTGTCCTATGCAATCATCCAATTCATTAACTTAAGGAAAACTTGACGGTTAATTTAAGCGGACCTAATTAACCCGGGGCGTTGAGAATTCATGGTTTATTGAAAAGCAATTAGACATCATTTTGTATGCAAGTATAACATATGTGGAGATGAACCCCTTAGCTAGCTTCCCATCCATTCATTTCCGTCAAATCCATATTTACAATTTGTTTTATTTCCAAGTTTCCATTTTTAGTTTAAAGTCGTCCAAATCCAATCCCCCTTTACTTTATTGTTCAATTTAGTTAGAAATCAATTTAGTTTGTGTTTTTAAAGCATTTTGAGTCTTTTGGTTTGTCTTAGTGTTTTAACGTTTAGTTTCACATTCTTTGAGTCTAGTTTAGTGTTTTATCTTGTTTTTACGTTTTTGAGTCAGTTTCCAAGGTTTTAGCAATCCATCCTAATCCCCGGTCCAGAACGATCCCTACTTATACTTATACTACAATTGACAAAAAGAGGGTTTAATTTGTGTGCGTACAAATCTCGCATCAGTTCGCTATGTTTTCTGCTATGTTAACTCTTTAAACTTGAATCTTCTTTTTCACAGATTTTCTAATCTTGTGAATTGGATTTTCGATGTGTTTGGATGACTTATGAAACCTTTAGTCCTTGGCTTGAGCCTTCGCCCCATTGTGGATACAATGGTAGGAACATATCCAACTTCAGTTATGAAATTCGTTTTCCTAAACAACCTCTTGATTAGCATTTAAATCATACTCATATTTTGCCTTTCAGATGGAGAGCGTTATGCACTTCTGCATATTTGCTTTCCCAATTCACAGCTTCTTCATTCAAAATGAAGAAACATCCTTATGTAAACCTATTCTTGGTAGATTCCATGTGCTCTGAATTTAGTGCAGTCTTGTACAAAATAGTATCATTTCAACGCTTTCTCCATACACCAACATCATATCCTCAGTACTACTCAAGTGCTTAAGGTTCACTAATAGGAATGTTACCACCTACAAAAGTAGGGATAAAAACACTTAAAAATACTTGCAAGAGAACAAGGTAGTTCTAGTATAAACAGCTCAAGCAAGGTCAAATCCGCAGGGATTGAATGAATAATTTATGTAAACACCAAATCTTAACTAATTATTTGAAAGCAAAGATTTGAAAAGGTTGATTTTGAATTTAAAAATAATAAAAACGAATTTAATTAAAATGATTAAAGAAATTAGCAATGTAAAGAAAACAAAGGAAAACGTTTTGAAAACCAAATTATTAAAACCTAGGGTTCTGCCGTCCTCTTAACAATCCTACGTAGATTTATCAATTACTTATGAATTACCCATGCAACTTTGAAGGTTAGGTTTTCCTTATGCATATTCTACTTGTGGCATTCAAGCTAGAATGTATATTAAACATGCAATCCGTTTGTGGCATTCAGATCAAATATGTTTAGCATGACTCATTACGCTTTGTGAAAACCCTTTGAAAAATCATGCAACCCCTAAGACGTGGCATTCGTCCTAGGTGAACTTACAACTATCAATCACAAGAAGCAGTACCCAATTCCCCGGTGGCATTCCGATCAAATTGTATCTGATTACTTATCTAAACATCCTAATGGTAGCTATGTATTAAGATACAAAGGCAGTTTAAAGCACAGAGATTAATAATTCAAAGTATGCATGCATAATATCATAAGCAATTAAATAAAAACTACATATTCATGCTAAGGCTCAGGCATCACCCTAGTAAAAGAAAATTAGTTACGAACAACCATAAAACAAAAGGAATTTTATTGAAATAGAAAAAGGATAGAAAAAACCTAGAAAATAAACTTCAAAAGTTCTCTAGAGTAGTGCATGCGTTCTCCCTGTCAACCTAATGGCTAAAAAACCTTATTTATACTACTACAAAATAAAATCCTTCCTAGAAAAGGTCTTAAAATAAAACTACGAAACATACTAAAATAATTAAACAGAAAATAAAAGGTTTCCTATTTAAACTAAAATTCGGACTTGTTAGAAAATCACACTTTTGACTGATCAAATCAACTCCGATTTGGCCCCAAAAGGTCTCTTTTGAAAGATGAAGACGTCCCTACAAATCATCAGAAGGAATATTCCTCAAAATATGCCATCTTGACCTCCAAAATACCTAAAACGTCGTTAATCTGGGAAAGCTACGCGCTGGGCCTTTATTTCATCGCCACAGTCAAACGGCCTGGTAGAAAAATTTGGAATTTTGACACAATCATCTTGAAAGGCACACCAACATCCTCCAATTGGAATCACTGCAAAATTCATTCGTTTGATCACTTTTTGATCCAGAGGAAATCGAATATCCTACATTGGAAATATATAACAAAGTATCAAAATTCTACCAAAATAACCAATAAATTAATACTAAGATTAGGGTAAAATATATAATATAAAATCGACTCATCATTCACCTTCATGGTGCAATCATGTTTACGTTCCAAGTTCTCTTGGAATCTACTCACATCCCAAGGGCAAAGCAAATACATAGCATGGAATACATGAGACATCTCATCTCAAGTTTCTCACTTGGTGTCTTAGGATTCATAACCTTAGTGAGAACAATGCCATGTCAAAAAGGTAGGAAGCCGCTTTTTTGAATCTTGCACGCTACACCGTTTTACCATCTTATCTATGTAATTGAATTAGGATAGGACAGGAATATGCGAGGCTTCTCCAATGTTCATCATGGATAACGTATTTTGATAGCCAAGCCTTTTACTTTGATAAGCATACCTTCGTCATTTCCTATTAGTAATATGTTAATAATATACAACACTAGGAAAGTGATTGAATCCACAAATTGTTTCTTGTAAACGCATGGTTTGTCTGAATTCTATTCATAATTATATCCCTATATGACTTCGTCAAATCTCAAGTTCCAGATTTGAGATGCTTGCTTAAGGTCATAGATAGAGAGCTGAAGCTTACATACCTTGTGCACTTGATGTGATAAAAGATGGCACTCAAATTAAACCCTCTTATTGACAATTGTAGTTAAGATGTAACTAGGGATCGTTCTAGGCCAGGGATTAGGAGGGATTGCTAATCTACTCAAAACTGACTCAAAAACATAAAACTAGGCTTGAAAACACGTAACTAGACTCAAAGAACTCAAAACAAACTAAAAAGATTCAAAATAGCACAAAACAATCAAATAGACTCAAACTAGACTATGTTTTCTTGTATAGAGCATACACCATAGATTGTGTTTTCTTGTATAGAGCGTACACCACAGATTGGTGTCCTTGTATAGAGCATACACCACAGATTGTGTTTTCTTGCATTTTGGGTCTTTCAACAACTTGTGACACAAGAAGAGTGAGATTAGCCAATTGAGATTGAATTTTAGATATTGCACTTACCTCATTCACATGTTACTGCCGTGGGATCTCTCTATTCAACTCCTTCATATTGTTGTGCATTCAAGGCTCAGTTTGCAATTAAAGTCTTGGCATCAATTGGTGTTTTGTCAACTAAAGCTCATCTCGCTGATGCATCTAGCATTTGTCTCTCAATTGGAAGAAGTCCTCCATAGAAGTATTGAATTAGAAGCTCTTCTTTCATTTGATGTTGAGGGCATGATGCAACAAGAGTCTTGAAACGCTTATAATATGCTGGAAAGGACTCCCCTTGGCTTTGTTAAAAGAGAATGACTCTCGAAGTGGGGAAATTTTTTTCTAAGAATGCTCTCTTCATGCTTTCCCAAGATGTGACAGTTCTAGGTGCTAATTCATACAACCAATCCTTAGCTTTTTTTTCCAAAAGAGAGAATGGAAAAGCTTTCATCTTCAAAATGTTGGCATCCACGTTGATTAGGGTCATGCTTGAACATACCACTTCAAATTCTTTCAAGTACTTGTTTGGATCCTCCATGGACAGCCCATGGTACTTTGGAATGTGATGCAACAAGTTAGACTTCAATTCGAACTCATCGGTCTTGTCTTCAGCTGCCTTAGGATATTGAAAGCATAGAGGTGCGGCATTATCCAATCCCGAGGCTAAAAGTTCCTTGATTGTTCGATTATCTGCTACCATGACTTGTGATTCTTCTTCCACCTGAGTCGTGGCCTCTTCTTCCTCCACAAAATTAGATTATGAGCTAGAACTAGGTGGATTAGGTTTTGGCTCCTTCCTCTTCCATCTCAAAGTTCGTTCAAAATCGTCATCAAAGTCAAAGATGTGCTCACGAACAGGTTGAAAACTTCGAATCATAAACTAGTACCTAAAAACAAGAAAACAAAGCAAGGCCAGCAACTAAAATAAAAACACATGAAAAAGAAACAAAAAGAAACAACGGGGGATTAGCAAAGTTGCTAATCCCCGGCAAGGGCGCCAAAAATTTGATGTGATAAAGGATAGCACTCAAATTAAACCCTCTTATTGAGACTTGTAGTAAAGATGGAAGTAGGGATCGTTCTAGGCCGAGGATTAGGAAGGATTGCTAATCTACTCAAAACTAACTCAAAAACATAAAACTAGGCTTGAAATCCCTTAACTAGACTCAAAGAACTCAAAGAACTCAAAACAAACTAAAAAGACTCAAAACAGCACAAATCAATCAAATAAACTCAAACTAGACACTAGGACTTACTTTAGACGAAAATTGAATTGGTTTTGACTCAAAACAATTAAAAACACAAAATAGGACATATTCTAACTAATTTGACACAACAAAGTAAAGGGGATTGGGTTTTTGACGAATTTAAAGTAAAAACAAGTAACATAAAGACTTAAACAAAGTTTGGCACAAAATTGAGTGAATGGATGGGTGATAACCTAGCTAGAGGGTCATTCTCCACACATGACACACTTGCATACAAATTGATTTCCAGTTGCTTTTTCAATAAACCATGAAACTCAACACCTCAGATTAACCGTGACATCACTAATTAACCCTCAGATTTTCCTTAAGTCATTGAATTGGACGGACAACGCATCGGCAACCAAATTATTCTTCCCAAGTTCCCTACATGAACTGCATAATAGAGACACAAGCAAAGATCATTAAGCTTTGTGAAAATCATAAGCATTGACAAGGCATTCATAACTATGACATCATGATACTCATGCCAGGAATTTAACTTAACATGATTGTGACCAGCAACCTTCACTACTTGTGAATATAAGTTTGTAACGATTATGTGAAACTCCCTTATATTCTAGCATCAAATTCATGCATGCAAACTAAGTAGGCCTCCTTAATCAACATCCAAGAATAAGTTCTTAATCAAACAGTTAAGTAAATTGCATTTACAATTTATGAAATCATAACTGGAATTAATCAATTCATATTGCAAATATAATGATGGTTTCAAAGTCTCCTCTAGCTAAAACAAGCTTAGCCTCTCATGTTTATAGCAAAACAAAGAGAATTTAAATTAAACATTGAAAACAAAAGATAGATTACACCTAAAAGTGTTCCAACAATCCGACTTGAATGGCAAAAACGTCCAAGGCTGCTCCTCCCCTCTTTCTTCCTTGCTAGGCTGCAGCACAAGGGTGTGGAATGGCTGAATTTGGGTTATGGTGTACTATGGTGAAGGGTGAATGAATGGTAAGGTGGTAGGGTGTGGAATTGTGTAGGAAGGATGGTGATGGCTGCGGATAGGAATGTGTGTGAGATCAATGATGGCTGAATTGTCTATGTGATTGTATGGATGTGCGTATGGGTACGACAAAGTGTATATATTTTAGGGAAAGGATCATGGCTTTAAATAAATGTTTTAGGAAAGATTTTGACCCCAAATCCTCAAGGAAAAAGGGTAATTAAAGTCAGAATCCTAGGGGAGAAAGGATAGGAAAGTTGCAGCAAGAATTTAAAAAGGGAAAAAGGATACCTTGCATGGCAAGGGAAAGGGAAAGGGAGATTTGGTGCGGCAAGGACCCTTTGGCTGGGATTAAGGCTTCTAGAACTTGTATTTAAGTGTCCTAAATTGATTAGGAACCCCTTTGATGGCTGGAACATAAGTAGGAAGAGATTAGGATTGACTAAGTCAAAATAAGGAAGTTTGTCTCATGTTTCCTTCTTTGTGGCTGATTCCTTTTCTTCCAAATCTTGAATTAATTTCTTCCATCTCTTTAACAGATTCCTAGCCTCCTTTGGTCTTCAATTTCATGCATCCACCTTGCTCCAAGCATGTGCTAACCATTCCAAGCCCAAAACTGCTCCAAAATGCACTTTCTTGCCACTTTAACCATTTCGACCTACAAACACATGAAAATAGCTTAAAATACTAAAATAACTATGAACTAAGAACATAAATGTAAGAAAACAAGCTAACTAAGTCGCATAAATATGATCCTATCAAATTCCCCCACACTTAGCTTTTGCTAGTCCTCGAGCAAAACAAAACAACAAAACACATTCTAGACCTTCCAACATTTACCTCAGGGATTTCCAATGAACATGACATATTAAGGATCACTACTCCCACAGATTTTAGCTCTCTTTACACTTGAGCAAACACTTAACCATAGTTAACACTTACTAGCTCACATTTAATCAATTAAAACAACATTTTGAATGTAGTAACATGTCTTAGAGAATTCCCTCAATTCCTCACAAGATATTCTCTTTAGTTTCACACTCACACTCAAACATGCAAACAACACAACAAACAAACACAACTATCATGGCAAAGTAAAAGCAATAAAGAGAAATGTTTAGGAACGCAAATCTGGTTGTGGATTGTTGGAGATGCCTAGGTTTTTTTATTTGAATGCATGGGTTGCGTCCCAAGAAACGCTTTCTTTAATGTTTTCCAGCCGGACGATACCTCCTATTAAGTTTTATTAGGGCCTACAGCATGGAGAGGTACATCCTCCACAATCTGCCCTTCGACATTCTCATAATATGGCTTCAAACGATGCCCATTCACCTTGAATTCTTGGCCATTCCTTAAGCTTTGAATTTGGACTGCACCATAAGGAAAAACATTAGTAATAACAAAAGGACCAATCCATTTAGAACGTAACTTACCGGGAAACAAACGAAGGCGGGGATTGAAAAGTAACACTTTCTGCCCTATGGAGAATGTCTTGCTATGAATCATCTTGTCATGGAATGCCTTTGTCTTCTCCTTGTAAATGCGAGCATTCTCATAAGCCTTATGCCTAATCTCTTCAAGTTCATTCAATTGAAGCTTCCTATGTATTCTAGCCACATCTATGTCCATGTTGAATGTTTTGTTGGAAATGTGCCCTAAAACCAATCATATGATGATACTTTATGGACATTTCACATGTTAAATAAATCTAGTTTAATATTAAGGGCAAACATTATTGTTTGAGCCGTCTCATATAAATGTTATATGCTTAAACGATAAGTCCAAGGAATATGTGATTGGAAGAATGCGATCTAAAGAAGTTAGATTCATGAGACCATTCTTTCGTTGACACATCCTAAACGTTCCTGATCATAGGATTGTCAATTGGGCATTGACAGTCCGTTAAGATCAGTACGTGCTATGTCTTCTCTCAGGGAGAGTGACTAGTCTCGAGTCATTGGTGTGTGTGACATCAAGACAAGTACGTAGGTGCTCAATAGAGAATGAGTTCACTGAACACGATCAACGAAGAGTTCTCATATTCATGTCACATGAGAACTCATGGTTGGGATAATGCAAATTAGTCTTTTGACCTGAGGCATCACAGTTGTCTTGTGGTTAGGTCCTTAATCTTTGATTATGTCAAAGTCACTCCATCAGGAGGGTGTCCATGGCATCGTTGGGGTTAAGCCACTTAGCCATGGAGGCAAGTGAATGCGCAACAAGGGATCTCTAACCTTCAAACTGTTTGAGGGACAATACTCTATGATATGATTAAGAATCTTTGGCCAAAGTATGAATGAGATTTAGGAATGTGTTCCAAATCACATTCAAGGTAATCATATAAGCACAAGACTCACATTGGATAGTAGACATGAATAAACTATCAAACCAAACAATGTGGTCAAGAGTATTGTATTAGAGAAAGACCGTATTGCATTTGTAATCCTAAAACTGAATAGGTTCTCCACCTCTTCTGATTAGCTTGGGTAACCATGACATGCTGCTAGGCGTCAACCATGGTTTGTGGAAGCCCTAAAAGTGTATTATCACTAACGGGAGAATTGAAAGTAAGTTTCAATTCACAATCGATTAGAAAGAGTTTTAATCGCCCACTGCCTCGCTAAAAGGAACCTAATGGATCGTTCACCGAGTAAGGTAGAGTTTGAAGAAACAACGGAGATGAGTAAGAATAATTAAATGGTTTAATTGTTTATCTAAGGCTAGGATTAATTAATATGTTAATTAATCAAACGAATAAGTTCGTTAAAGACCTCGGGTTAGTTTTGGGCCGCAAGGCCCAATGGGATTTGAATGTCAAGCCCATTAACTCAAGTTGTATGACAACTTGAATAAACAAAGGGCTTGAAAGCCCAATAAACCCTACAGGCTTGCCATGTTAGAAGAATAGGGCTTTTGGTCCATTAGGTCACTTATTTGAAGGGACTATATAAAGGACTTTATAGCCTAAAATTTACATATGGTAATTTTTGGGGAAAGGATAAGAACACAAGCTCTCCTTTCTCTCTAAAATTTAGGCCAACCTTGGAGGGATCATCTAGCAATCAAACTCCTCCAAGGTCACTCATTTTCCTCTTCATTATGCCTTGGTGATGAATAATTAGAGGTTCTCAATTTTGGGAACTTGGAGAAACCTTTTCATCCATCCAAATCCATGGATCTAAGATGCAAGGAATGAAGGCCCTCTCTTTGGGTGATTAGCCTTTGCTTATGCAAAGAGGAATCTACAAAGGTATTGATTTCTCAAGTCACTTTGTTTTGAGTTGAGTCTTGGTTCACCTATCTACTAGGCTTTGAATTTCATGGGTAAATGTTTTGTTTTAAGTGAATACAAGCATGATTCCGCCTTTAATTGTTAATTGCATGCTATTGATGTTGCTTGTAGATGTAACTAAGTAGTCTCATTGGAAAAATATGTTAGATAAGTCTAACATGAGAAGGACAACACTTTTAATGTCATAATTCTTCAAATACAAATTGTTGTATGAAGAAATAAGAGTTGCTTTGAATAGCCCTTAATGAACACAAACTGTAGTGCTTGTTTCTTTGTTACATAAACAAGGAACTTGAGAAGTAAGCACAAGGGCATGGACACTTTATGTGCCATGATTCTTCACTTACAAATTGTTGTATGAATAAATGAGAGTTGCCTTGAACAACTCTTGAAAGTTTGTTTAGAACATAATGGTTGGTTGACAAAAATAGTCCATTTATATGGACTTATGATGATTTTGAATCATTGAGTGTTGAAGTGTTAAACCACTTAATGAGACGCAAACTAGGCAAGGACTTCACCTTTGTGTCCCTATCCTAATGGTTCACTAAGTTTATTGTAAACTATATGGTGAACAATAACCGCACGCTCTCCAAATCGTTTGATGTGTATAACACATTTGAAATAAGTTTCAAGAGAGATAGTGGGAGTTTAGGGACCATGACTATTGTAGTCAAAGGAGAAGTCAAATGAAGAAGGCAAAATAACTCCATGGGAACAAACTTTCTTTATGAAAGGATAGACATTGGAAGGGGTATTTGCAAGAAATGTCTTGCAAGTGTCAAGAACACACCTTTCGAAGGTATTGTAAAATGTTCTTGAAAAGTTCATAACAGTTGGTTCTTCTACTTGAATGCATGATTCTGTATTAGTAACTATGTTTTACAATTGTTGTAAAAGTGTGCTAATAAGAAGTAGAAGATTAATGAGAGAAGAGAAAGTACTTCACAATCCAAACGTGAATCGAATATAGATCTCTGCGAAAGCGGATTGTACTTACTTCCTCATATGAACTACCAAAGAAATTGGAAAATACTAAAGATTGTCTTTACATTCCAATTTTAAGGAACTTAAATCCGTCACTATAGTAGAGATGGATGAATGTTTTGTTTGACAAAACATTGTTCTTTATTAATCAATAATTAGATTATTGTAATTTAATTGGTTGTCTCTATAGTAGAGATGATGTGGTAGTTTAACTGTTTAGAATACGATGATGCTTAAAACCCAAAAGGTTGCAAGGGAGTGACTAATCCCAACTGAGTTGTGACACCTCTAAAAGATAAGTTACGAATTGGTCATAGATGGATGCTTTGGATCGTTAGATCCGGATCCAATACCTTCTTGTTAAAATTGTATAGAGGCGAAATGTTCGAATCTTTATTCTTTTGGAAAGAAGAAAGAATCACAAAGTTGTTGAGGTTAATTCACTTAGATGTTAGTGGCACTTATCCACAACATAATACTACTCATGTTGTATGACATTCACCGAAGATCACTCTCGGTTGGACTATAGTTTATTTTGAATAAACACAAGTCCGAATACTTTGCAAAAGGTTTCAAAGAATTCAAGAAATGTAAGTAGATGAGTAAGACGTCTAAAGTATTTACCTCCTTAGATTTGATCCAAGGTAAAAGTAACACTTTAGATTAATTTCCTTAAAAAATATCAAGGAAAGTAGCATCGTAAGATAATGAATTTCTCCATTAGGAGAAGAATGAACATGAATAAGATTTAGTTCGTTAGACATTATCAATTACCCATATATATATGATATATACTTCTAAGACAACCTAGTTCCTATACCACAAGCTCCAAGGTTTATAAACCGTCTCAGTTGAATGGTTTGGACATAATATGGGTTTCCGAAACCATTATTAAGATAGTCTTGATAATATATGTCTAAAACAATAAATCACAAGACAGGTTAGTTGTAGAGATCCATCCATCATGGACCTTAGCAAGCTAGTGGGAGCTATAAGCGTCTTATGAGAAAAGATCAATTGTTTGATTTCTCATAAAGATGTAAATGAATCTTTTGTTTACTAGGTTTACAAAAGATTAGTGGGAGTTGATCATATTCCTAAATTTGAATATATATACATGATATATATTAATTTTGAAAATGAAAGGAATTCTTCATCGTTAAAGTTATGACTTTAAACATTCTATAATGATAGAATGTATATGGGAGACATAGTCTATATACATGGGATGGAAATCTATAATGATAGATTTTAAGATATAATTGGATTATATCAATCCCTAAAATAGACAATGAGATGCTAGGAAGTTTCTCATATGATGATAAACTTCAATTAGAATGACAATTCTAGTGAGACTAGGAAGTTGTTCTTCTCAAAGGGAATGTACCCTTTGACTCCCAAAGAAATAATGCGTAAATAGAATCCTTTATGCATACGCAGAAAGGTGATTTATGTATTTCATATTGTATGAAAACATTGATATAAGTTGTACCTAGAACGGTACAAGATGATATCAGTGCAAGCCCAGGATCAGAACCATGGCAACTGTCAAGTGAATCCTTAGGTATTTAAGAAATACTAAGGATGGATTCCTCAAGAATGAGGAAGAATTAGAGTAACGTAATGGAAGCGTAAATGTATTAGATTATGAATCTAATCCATCATAGAATATCTCTTCATTATGAATGAAGTGATAATGAGATATATCTTTATTATGACTAAAGAGATATTTGGGTGGAAACGTTAAAAGTAATGACTTTAATGTGTTCCATCATGTATGCAAAATATATTGCCATATAGAAGCTTACAACATTGTTGTTTGGATGGGAAAGTTCATTCATGAACTCTCCATTCGGTTCCAACCAGAAAGTGTATGACACTAATGGGGCGATAGCTCAAGCCAGGGAATCAAGGTCTCATCAAGGTCTGAACTCAAATGAGAGACTGAACCACATGATTGAGAATCATGTATAATGGTGACGTTGTTATTCTCAAGGTTGCTTCTATGGATAACTTATAGATATCCATTGTCTAGGCCTACTACTCAGCCATTTATGAAATGACTACAGAAGAGGTATCATCACTGATGACTAAGCTGATTGGCTCTAGTGCAAGTGGGAGATTGTTGGAAATGTGCCCTAAAACCAATCATATGATGATACTTTATGGACATTTGATGCGAGTTTTATACGCACACAAATTAAACCCTCTTTTTTGTCAATTGTAGTGAAGTGTATAAGTAGGGATCGTTCTGGACCGGGGATTAGGAGGGATTGTTAATCACTTGGATTTGACTTAAAAACGTAAAAACTCAATATAAAACACTATTTAATGCTCGAAGAAAGCAAGACTAAAAATAAGAAAGATTAAGACTAAGACTTCAACGAAATAGGGGGGAATTGGATTTGGACGAATTTAAACTAAAATGGATACTTGGAAACAAAACAAATTGTAAATATGGATAGATTGCAAACAAGTGTTGTGAAATTAGATGGTTGGTGAATTAGCTAGAGGTTCTTTCTCCACACATGATATTTATGCATATGAATCAATTTCCAGTTATTCCTTCATTGAATTATGAACGACAATGCCCCAAATTAACCGTGACATCACTAGTTAACCCTCAGATTTTCCTTATATTATTGGATTGGATGGCATCATTCGACAACCCAAAACATTCTCAAAAGTTCCCTACATGTCATCATAATAGAGATACAATCGAAGATCATTAAGAATAATGAAAACCATAAGCATTGACAAAGCACTTGCAACTATGACATCATGTTACTCATGCTAAGAATTTAAACTTAACGCGATCGTGACAAGCGACCTTCACTACTTTCAAGTATAAGTTAGTAACGATTATGTGAAACCTTCTTAAACTTTAGCCACATATTCATGCATGTAATTAAGTGTCGACCCTCAATCAACAAACACAAATAAGTTAATCATCAAATAGTTAAGCCAATTGCATTCACGAATCAAGAGTTCATAACTGGAATTCATCAATTCATATTACATAAACAATCATGGTATTGAAATCACCCCTAGCTAAGGGGGGTTTAGTTCCTCATAACTTTGAAATCAAAGAAACACCTAAACATTCCAACAACTCAAGACTTGAATTGTATGAACGTTTAAGCACTCTTCTCTTCCATACATACAAAACAAAGAGAATTAAAATGAAACTTTGAAATCAAAGAAACACCTAAACATTCCAACAACTCAAGACTTGAATTGTATGAACGTTTAAGCACTCTTCTCTTCCTCGTTGTGTAGCACAAGGTTTAAGGATAGGTTGTGTGATGGTATGAAGTGTTTTGGAGGGATGGGAAGTGGTTGGATAGTGGCTGCAATGGAGGAGAAAAACTGCACAGAAAATGGGATGATATGCACGGCAAGGATGTTTGGGAAATGGTGTGTTTGTGTATGAAAATGAGGAATGACTTGAAAGATGAGAATGCAAGGGCTTTTATAGGAGAATGAAGGTGTGAATGGCTGTTTGTTTAAGCATGCAAGTGGCTAATTAATGATGAACAAACAGCTAAGAAAGCATATGCAAGCTGGAATTGCACAAGGGAGCCAAAGGGAACCCACGGCATGGACAGTTTTGGTGCATGTGTTGGCTGATTTGTATGATGGTTAAAGCTTGTGAAAGCATGTGCAATGTATGGTGGATGAATGATTAAATGGACATGTGGGGTGTATATGTTGCTGAAATGATGAAGTATGAGTGGTGAAAATGCAAGGGAAAACTGGAAAGTTGAAGGGATGCACGGCATGGACAGTTTTGGTGCATGTGTTGGCAGATTTGTATGATTGTTTTGTGGTGAATTGGAATGCAAATTGAATGAATAATGAAATGGGAAAGCATGTGGATTAGGTGGAATGTAAGGGGAATAATGATGGAGAAAAACTTAAAATGCAAAGGAATGTTGGAAAGGCATGTGCAATTGCATGTGTGTGTGTTGGAAATGGGATGATAGCTACGACAAGGATGTGTTTGTTTGATGATGATGCATGTGATGGGTGGAAACAAAGGGGGAAACATGGCACAAGGGTGCTTGAGTGAATGATTGAATGTACATGTGGAATAAAAGAATGAGTGGTGGTGTAATGATGAAGTGAATGCATGTGGAAATTGCAAGGAGGAAAGCTGAAATTGTGATGGAGAGTGCACGGTTTTGGTGTGGAGAAAAGTGTGAATGTGCATGTGGCTTTGTGGTTGAATGATTAAAGGGTGCATGTGGGTGATTGTTGTTGTGATAAGTGATAAGTGATAGGTGTATGGTTATGATAAGGAGATGAATGAATGATATGTTAAGTGATAAATGAATGATATGTTAAGTGATAATTGAATGATATGTGGTGAGTGATAAGTAAATGGTAGTGATAAGTGAATGGTATGATAAGTGAATGAGTTGATAAGTGAATGAGTGTATGGTTAGGAAACAAGGCCCTTCCTTGCATGGCAAGGAAGGGAAACACCAAGGGACACACGGCAAGGGGTACAATGTTGGAAGGGAAATTGTTTTGTGACCTAGAATAAGTAGGATTCCTTGATATTGTCCAAACAAAAGGTCTTTAGGCCTTCAATTTCGTCCATTCCTTTTGCTTCGAGCATATGCTATCCATTCCAAGCCCAATTTTGCTCCAAAATGCTCCAAAATGCATCTTTTTGCTTCCTTAGCCATATGAACCTAAAAACACACGAAAATGGCTTAAACTACTAAAACAAATATGAATTAACAACATAGATGCACGAAAACAAGCTAAGTAAGTCGCCTAAATATGCTCCTATCAATTACCCCACACTATCTTTTGCTAGTCCTCGCGCAAAACAGAAGAAAAACAAAACAGAACTAAACCGAAACACAAAAACAAGTAAAACACACCCTAAACCTTCCACACCTGTCTTAGGGATTTCCACTGCATGACACGTAAAAATCATCATCTCCCACAGATTTAGTCATCTTCACACTTAGTACAATTCTTAATCATAGTCACCATATAGTAGTTCACATTAAGCGTGTTAAAAAATCATGTTTTGAATGTAGTACATGCCTTAGAGAATTTGCTCAATTCCTTACAAGATTGCACTCGATTTTCACACAGATTTTCTGACTACACACACCCTACACTAGTTATATGTAGAGATTGATGTAAACATGAAAGACTAGTATCTCACATATCTTATAACAAAGAAAGCATTTTCTGGATTTACTATAATGACATGAAGATGATCTCATGATGGAATGCTACTACTTAGACGCGGACCAGGACCAGTGCTCAACCAGTTCTTGCCAACAATTATTCAACAGGCATGAAGAGGAAGCTTGATGAGCTTGATGACCGTCAACGGTTTGCAGCTTTCTTCCAGAGGCACCTCTTTCCTGGGTCATCCAGCGTTCCACCAAGGTTTGGGGCCTTGAATGATCTATCTTCGGTGCCTCCCGCTCCGATGCCTTCCGCTCCGATGCCTCTTGCTCCGATACCTCCTGTTCCGAGAGTGTTGCCACGTAGTGGGGCCTCAAGTACACAACCTTTGTGAAGACTCCATCTTTCTGCCATTTTTTTTTTTTTTTTTTTTTTTTTTTTTTTTTTAATCACTCGGAAATCAATAAACAAGCTTTATTCACTGTATTGGGTTGCCTCCCAAGTAGCGCTTTCTTTTACGTCTTGCAGCCGGACGAAGAATCCATTTACTCCAAATTGGAGCCCACGGTACCCAAGGGGGTCATCCACGGTGTGCTCCACAAAGTTCTCATAATAGGCCTTCAAACGATGCCCGTTCACCTTAAATTCCTGTCCCGTTTTCAAGCTCTGGATTTGGACTGCACCATGAACAAAAACATTAGTAATAACAAACGGTCCAATCCACTTAGAACGTAACTTACCGGGAAACAAACGTAAACGGGAATTGAACAATAGCACTTTCTGCCCAATGGAGAAGGATTTCCCACGGATCATGTTGTCATGGAAAGCTTTGGTCTTTTGCTTGTAAATGCTTGCATTCTCGTACGCCTCGTGCCGTATTTCATCAAGCTCATTCAATTGGAATTTCCTATGGCTTCCCGCTTCATCTAAGTGCATGTTGAACTTCTTGACGGCCCAAAGAGCTTTATGCTCCAACTCCACGGGAAGATGGCACGCCTTGCCATAGACAAGTCGAAAAGGGGACATCCCAATGGGGGTTTTGTATGCCGTACGATACGCCCAAAGTGCATCATCTAACCGTAAACTCCAATCCTTTCTTGTTGGCCCAACGGTCTTTTCTAGGATTTGCTTGATCTCTCGGTTGGAAACCTCGGCTTGGCCATTTGTTTGAGGATGGTAAGGTGTAGAAACCCTATGGTTGACACTGTATTTCCTCAATAATGCCTCAATGGTCCGGTTGCAAAAATGAGACCCTCCATCACTTATGATTACTCTCGGCATTCCAAACCTAGCAAAAATGTTAGTTTTCACGAAATCTGCAACCACCTTAGAATCGTTAGTACGGGTGGCTTTTGCTTCCACCCATTTAGAAACATAATCAACGGCTAGCAAGATATAAGTGAAACCATAAGATGATGGAAAGGGACCCATAAAGTCAATACCCCAAACATCAAAAATTTCAACATTTAGGATAGAAACCTGCGGCATTTGGTCTCTTGCACTAATACCACCCATTCTTTGGCATTTATCACATGTTAGGCAAAACGTTCTAGCATCCTTAAAAATACTAGGCCAATAAAATCCACATTGTAACACTTTGAGGGCCGTGCGTTGTGTGCCAAAGTGCCCTCCACATGCATATGTATGACAAAAACTCAAAATTGAATGACATTCAGAATCATGCACACAACGACGTATAATCTGATCGGGACAAAATTTCCATAAGTACGGATCATCCCATACATAAAACCGTGCATCATGCCTAAGTTTGTCACGTTGGTGCCTATTGAGCTCATTTGGAAATTGTTTAGCCACCAAGTAATTCACTAAATCTGCATACCATGGTTCACTTACCTCAATGGATAGCAGCTGCTCATCGGGAAAAGTTTCAGGGATAGGTACGGCATGTTCATGCTCCTCGTGGATCATTCGGCTTAAATGGTCAGCCACTACATTCTCGCTTCCTTTCTTATCCCTGATTTCAATATCAAATTCTTGAAGAAGAAGAATCCAACGGATAAGCCTCGGCTTTGCTTCCTTTTTCGTGAGCAAGTACCTCAAAGCTGCATGATCAGAATAAACGATTACTTTAGTACCAATTAAATATGAACGGAATTTATCTAAAGCAAAAACCACAGCTAGAAGTTCTTTTTCAGTCGTGGAGTAGTTCAATTGGGCATCATTGAGAGTCCGAGAGGCATAGTATATGACATGCGGCGCTTGTCTCTTCTTTGTCCTAGAACAGCTCCTAATGCATAGTCGGATGCATCGCACATGAGCTCGAACGGAAGGCTCCAATCTGGAGGTACAATAATGGGGGCCGAGACTAGCTTCTCCTTGAGTTGGTTAAATGCCGAATTACACTCTTCATCAAACTTGAATGGCACATCTTTTTGAAGCAATCGGCAAAGAGGGTTGGACATCTTGGAGAAGTCCTTGATAAAACGCCTATAGAACCCTGCATGGCCAAGAAACGAACGTACCTCTCTAACCGAAGTTGGAGAGGGTAAGTGGCGAACAAGGTCTACCTTAGATTTATCTACTTCAATGCCTTTTTCGGAAATGATATGGCCTAGAACAATACCTTGCTTAACCATGAAGTGGCATTTTTCCCAATTAAGTACAAGATTCGTTTCAACACAACGTTTCAAGATTAAAGTCAGATTATTCAAGCAATGATCAAATGAATTGCCAAACACGCTAAAATCATCCATGAATATCTCAATAATCTTCTCCACATAATCAGAGAATATACTCACCATGCATCGTTGAAACGTCGCCGGAGCATTGCACAAGCCAAATGGCATGCGTCTATATGCAAAAGTGCCAAAGGGGCACGTAAATGTTGTCTTCTCTTGGTCCTCCGGAGCGATCACAATCTGGTTATATCCGGAATATCCATCAAGAAAGCAATAAAATTCATAACCGGCTAACCTTTCCAACATTTGGTCGAGGAATGGTAATGGAAAGTGATCCTTCCTTGTCATGGCATTTAACTTCCTGTAATCAATGCAAACACGCCAACCAGTCACAACACGAGTGGGGACAAGCTCTTGTTCTTCATTCTTCACCACTGTGACGCCAGACTTCTTTGGAACAACCTGCACAGGTGACACCCAACGACTATCAGAAATAGGATATATAACACCACAATCAAGTAATTTTATAACCTCCTTTTTCACTACTTCCATCATAGGTGGATTAAGGCGACGTTGAGCTTCACGAGATGGCTTGGCTTCCTCCTCCAAAAGGATGCGATGCATGCACGTGGTGGGACTAATGCCTTTGATATCCGCCAAAGTCCATCCAATGGCAGATTTGTGCTCTTTTAACACCCTTATCAACTTGTCTTCTTCTTGAGCCGTGAGTAAGTTTGAAATGATGACGGGTAGCGTTTGATCTTGGCCCAAGAACACATACTTCAAGTGACTAGGTAATGGCTTTAACTCAAGTGTAGGTGGCTGCTCAGTTGATGGAAGTAACTTGTTAGTCAAAACCGAATCTAAAAGTGAGATTGGAGACTTACCAGAGTGGAAGGGCAATGACTCGAGGGCAGCGACCATTTCAAGTACTTCATCACAAGGGGGTACGGCAATATGGTCAGATTGCATGCCGTGGGTTGCCAAGACTCCCTCACACTTATTTCTTGTTCCTATGCCGTGGACTAAGGCTACCTCAAGTGCATCTTCGTTCATTTGATCCAAATGCACCTGTGCCAAAGAATCAACAATATCAATAGCAAAACAAGAATGGTCCTCAATTGGATGTTTAATGGTTTCAGAAAGATTAAAATGAATAATGTCCCCATCAAACTCCATGGTCAATGTTCCTCGTATACACATCAATCTTCTTGCTGTTTTCATGAAGGGACGGCCTAGCAAGATTGGCAATGATGGAGCATGGCTTGAATCCTCCATGTCTAAAACATAGAAATCTGCGGGGAAAATAAGGTGATTGACCTGCACTAAAACATCCTCAAGGACTCCCTTGGGATAAGCGTTAGAACGATCGGCCAATTGAATTATAACGCCATCTTGTTTTAACTCACCAAGGTTCATTGATGCATAAATGGAATAAGGCATGACATTTATGGATGCACCTAAATCAAGCATGGCATGTTCAAAACGATTATGTCCAATCACACAAGGAATCGTGAAACTACCGGGGTCTTTGCACTTGGTAGGTAGTTTACGTTGCAAAACAGCGGACACATTCTCGCTTACCTTCACTACCTCTTTGTTTGCCCTTCTTCTCTTTGTATTGCATAGGTCCTTGAGGAATTTAGCATACTTTGGAACCTGTTTGATTGCATCGAGAAGCGGTATGTTCACTTGCACCTTCCGGAACGTTTCAAGAATGTCCTTCTCGCTTTCTCCTTTTTTTCTTTTTTGCATGAACCTGCGAGGAAAAGGTACATTGGGCAGATTAGGACGTGAAGTACATGAATTTGAACTTAAATTACCTGATTTGGCCGAGTTAGGGTGATTGGGGGCCTGCGGCATTGGGTTTTTCACTCTTTCCGTGGGTGAGCTAGACACTTCCTCAGGTTGTGTCGTCTCTTCATCTACTTCTGGGCAGATTTGGGATTGTTTGGCTCGGTCCCAACTTCTTTTCCACCCCTTAGGGTGATGGCCTTGGCGGATTCGAATCCTCCCTTTGGATTGACTGTGGTTGAGCTAGGAAGCTTTCCTTCTCTCTAATCTGTCCAAGGAACTCAGAAATCTGCCCTATTTGTTTCTTCATATCCATCATCTCCTTCTCGTTATTTTCTATCCGGTTGTTTTGATTTTGCAACCCCTGCGAAATAGAGGTTAGTAATTGCATAGCTTGATTACTTTCCAAGGACGTACCTGAATGAGATGATGCCGAAGGTTGTTGGGATTGTTGGGGTGCATACGGCTTGGAATAAAAACCAGGGGGGTTTGGCCTAAATCCTCCTTGTTGGGCAGCTTGTTGTGGCTCCCTCCATTTGAAGTTTGGATGGTCCCTCCATCCGGCATTGTAAGTGTTCGAGTATGGGTTGTTTTGATTTTGTCCTTGGAAACCAATTGCATTGGCAGATTCCCACCCACCATTCTCGATTAGTTGAGGGCACTTGTCGGATGGATGCCCTTGAATTGAGCACACGCCACAAACTTGGTGTTCTTGTGCTTTTGGACCAATCACAACCTGAGAAACAAGAGAAGTAAGATTAGCAAGTTGTGATTGAATTTCAGAAATAGCACTCACCTCATTTACACTTTGTTGCCGTGGGGCTTCCCTTTGGCCCACTCCTTCATATTGTTGAGCGTTGAGCGCTCGGTTGGCTATGAGAATCTTGGCATCCCTTGGTGTTTTGTCCACCAATGCTCCTCCCGCTGAGGCATCAAGCATTTGACGTTCATAGGAAGGAGGCCCTCATAGAAATATTGAAGGAGAAGTTCCTCCTTCATTTGATGTTGAGGACATGAAGCTACAAGGCCCTTGAAGCGCTCATGATAAGCCGGGAATGTCTCACCATGATTCTGTTGAATACCACTAATTTTCTTCCGTAGGAGAATCACTCTCGAAGTAGGGAAGAATTTCTCCAAGAAAGCACGCTTCATACTCTCCCACGAAGTCACAGTTCCCGGGGCTAGTTCGTAGAGCCAATCTTTGGCCTTGTCCATAAGTGAAAAGGAAAGGCCTTCATCTTCAATATACTCCCATCCACAGTGACGGGGGTCATGCTCGAACAAACCACCTCGAACTCCTTCAAGTGTTTGTTGGGGTCTTCCATAGACAAGCCATGGAACTTCGGAATATGGTGTAACAAACTGGATTTGAGTTCAAACACCTCAGTCGTCCCCTCTGCAGCCGTGGGGTATTGGATACAAAGAGGCAATGCATTATCCAAACCCGAGGCCGAAAGCTCCTTGATGGTTCTATTATCTGCTGCCATGGCTTGTTCTTCTTCAAAAATCTGATCAGTGGGCTTTTCTTCTACCCTACTTCGTCCTCTTCAAGCCCAGGTTGTGGTGGAGGTTGTGGTGGCTCTTGTTGACTCCTCGTTCTCCTCAAAGTGCGTTCAAAATCACCGTCAAAGTCGGAGATGTTCTCTATAATAGGCCGAGAGCTACGAGTCATACACAGTACCTGAAAAACAAGAAAACAAACAAACTAAGAATCTGAAATAAGAATGCACGAAAAACAAAAAAAAAAAAAAAAAATAAAATAAAGACAAAGGATTAGCAAAGTTGCTAATCCCCGGCAACGGCGCCAAAATTTGATGCGAGAATTACTTGACACTCAAATTAAACCCTCGTTTGACAATTGTAGTAGAATGGATAAGTGAGGGATCGTTCTAGACCGGGGATTAGGAGGGCTTGCTAAAACCTTCTAAATTGACTTAAGAACGTAAAAACAATATAAAACACTAAACTAGACTCAAAGAATGCAAAACTAAAATTTAAAACATTAAGACAAACCAAAAGACTCAAAACTAATTTTGGACGAATTTAAGATTATGGCTTGATTCAAAATACTTTAAAACATAAACTAAACAGATTCTAAGCACTAAAGAACAAGAAAGTAAAGGGGGGGGAAAGTTTTGATTTGACGAAAATTGAAATAACAAAACAAGTTAATAAACTAAGCGGAATGTAAATATGAATTTGTGATGGAATGAATGGAATGAAGGCTAGCTAAGGGGTTCTTCTCCACACATGTTATACTTGCATACAAGATTGATTCTCAGTTGGTCTTTCGATAAATTATGAAACTCAACACTCCGGATTAATTAGGTCCGCTTAAATTAACCGTCAAGTTTTCCTTAAGTTAATGAATTGGATGGGTTTGCGCAACGCAATTCACAACATTCTCCAAAAGTCCTTTACGTGAACAGCACAATAAAGATACAATCAAAGATCATTAAGCATTATGAAAACTATAAGTGTTGACGAGGCATTCGTTACTATGATGAGCATGAAACTCGTGCCAAGAATTCATTTAACGCGATTGTTTATAAGCAACCTCCACTACTTGTGAATATAAGTTCATAACGATTAGGTGAAATTCACTTATATTCTAGCGTCATATTTATGCATGAAAATTAAGCGCGCATTCTTAATAAACATTCATAAATAAGTTATCAATCAAACGGTTAAACAAATTGAATCCACAACTTATGAAATTCCAACGAAAGTTAATCAATTCATATTGCAAATATAAACATAGTTTCGAATCACCCCCTAGCTAAAGGGGGTTTAGTTCCTCATAACTTTGAAATCAAAGAAACACCTAAACATTCCAACAACTCAAAACTTGAATTGTATGAACGTTTAAGCACTCTTCTCTTCCATTCCTTATACGTACAAAACAAAGAGAATTAAAATGAAACTTTGAAATCAAAGAAACACCTAAACATTCCAACAACTCAAACTTGAATTGTATGAACGTTTAGGCACTCTTCTCTTCCTCGTTGTTGTAGCACAAGGTTTAAGGATAGGTTGTGTGATGGTATGAAGTGTTTTTGAGGGATGGGAAATGTGGAATGGAGTGGAAATGGAGGAAATGGAGAAGGGGAACTCACGGCAACAAGGTTGCTGTTTTTGTGTTTGTGTTGTGTATGAAAATATGAGATGATTTGGTGAATGGAATGAATGGGTATTTATAGGAGGATTAGAGATGTGAATGGATGTTTGTTTAAGGGATGGTGGAAGGGAAAAGGTGCGGCTGGTTAAGTGGGAATTATGGTGGTGGCTACGGATGATAGGGAGAAAAGGGGAGTGCGGCTGTTTGTGACTTAGGTTATGGTCGTGGAAAATGGGATAATGGGCTGTTAGGTTTTTTTTTAAGCTAGAATGGGATAGTGGCGGCTGATTAATAATGGAATGGGAAAAAGGGTGAATAATTTATGGTGAATAATCTGAATGGTGGGTGGAAGGTGGAAGAATGTGTTAGGGTGAAAGTGTGTTAGGGTTTTTAGAATGGGAGAATTAGGTAATGGCATGAATGGCTTTTGCGGCTAAGTTTTAATTTTTTGTTAATTAGGGTGCATGATTAATGGAGGGGGCCACGGCAGAGAAGAAAAATGATGTTTGGTGGCTGCATGGTAAATAGAATTAGGGAGTGAATAGAATAGGCTCTAGGGTTAATAGGGTTAGGGTTTAAATGCATAAAAGGGCCTAAAATGCCCCCCCTTGCATGGCAAGGGAAGGAACTTGGGCTAAAGCCCACGGCATTGGTTGGAATTTGGGCTAGGGCATTCGTTTTGTGTCCTAAAGCGCCTACAAGGACTTCAAAGTGGCTAGAAAATACGGACGTTTTAAGATTTAGGAAAGGTTACCAAAACGGGAAACTTAGGGTTAACTTTCCTAAAATAGGAAACCTTGTTTGAGTAGGATTCCTCGTTTTGGTAAGAATTCATCGTTGGAGTAGGAATTCGTCGTTTCTTCAAGTCTTCAACTCATTCATTCCTCTTTCGCTCCAAAAAGCTCCACTTTGCATCTTCTTGCACACTTTGGCCTTATAATCTGAAAATACACAAAAGTGGCCTTAAACACTGAAATAGATAAGTAAACACAACATAAATGCACGAGAACAAGCTAATTAAGTCGCATGAATATGCTCTTATCATTGATCTCCTGCTTAAGATTTTCCACCTCTGCCATCAATGATTCCACTTGACGGGACCGAGTAAGCAGGCGTTGGCCCATGTTGGACACAGAGCTCGCACACTGAACACTAAGTGCGAGGATTCTTGAACGGCCAACTCATCGGACCGTCCTGAAAGCAGCTGACTATCTTTGGGAGTGAGGAGGTTCCTAGCTACTATTGTAGCTGTTGTGGCATCCTGCATCACGGAGTCTTCACCTGTAAGAGGACCGTTAGAAGATAAGAAAGAAGGGCGCTATACGTTACCTTGACGCGGCGCGCCCGTATCACTGCTGAGACTCAATTCCAAGCTAAGGTTCGATGGGTTTGCCATTTTTCAAAGGTGTTCAAGAGAAGGGGTGGATGAAGTTAAATTTCAAAGGGCCGGAGACAATTTTCAAAAATGGGAAGTCTTCAGAGTGTGTATGTTTGAGGTGATCGGTAGCTCTATAAAAAGCCAAGGCGACGCGTCCACCAATTCAAAAAGCCGGAATTTCCTGCGCAAAGTTCGGCGACGATCTCTCGGCTTTTCAGAAAACGCGTTCACTTTGTCAAAAGATCTCTGACAAAGTGAAAACACGTGGAGGCTCATTGCAACTACACATCTTTAGCCGACAAACGCAAGTTCGACGACGCTTTCTCTACTTTTCAGAAAACGCATGCAGCTTTGTCAAAAGAGCCGCATCCGCACTACTACGTGTCGTTCAGAAAGCGAAGGGGCGTCGCTCAGAAATCGAAGGGGCGCCGTCAGAAATCGAAGAGGCGTCGTTCAGAAATTGAAGAGGCGTCACTATTTCAAAAGCTGGAATTGCGGGATCAAAACGTTTGTCGACAAGGGTAAAAGAACAATACCACCACTTGCTATTGGGAAATCCCTATATATGTCGACCTCATCTTTTATGGCAAGGCAAACCTAAAGAAAATGCCCAACTCTTCCTCACTTTTGAGGCGGCACTCCCAGCAAAGCCTTTCGAAATACTCAATTTTTTTCTTCCTTCCCAAAGATGATACCAGATGCCTGGAGTACAGATGACCCAGGAGGAGGAGAAACGGTAGATAGAATGTGCTGATTCATTCACCGCTTCTTCAAAAGCAAAGGTATCTCATATCATCAAGGTCAAAAGCAAAAGTATCTCATATCATGCTCTTTCCCTGTCCTTTTCTTTGTCCTTGTTCTTACTCGCATGGCAAAGTGAAAGAAGCAATCAGCCGGCACTTGGAGTCAGTCTTCCGATCTGGAACCAACTGCCTGGAATCCCTTCCCTGATTGCTTACCTAGCATTGCGCTCTCGTTAGTCATCTTCAACGGTTGATACACTTCCAGAAAGGGACCACTTCTGCAAAGGGAGCAAGTAAGGCAAGTGAAAATGATACATGAAGCATGTGGAACAAGCTACAACTGCATATGCTGAGCTATCCTCTAACCCTCTTCAATACGAATTGGAGGGATTGAACAAAGAAACAGATAAAAGGAGGAAGCTCAGACCTTCAGGGGAGACCAAAGAATCCTGCTGCTCAGTTCAAGAGTAGCACAAAGGAAATCAACGAGTAAGGAGACCAAAAAGAATCCTCCAGCCCAATTCAAGAGTAAGCCTGTGGAATCACCAAGATCAACCCATGCATTCAACAAAGGAAGACCGAGAAAGCACTCCAATTCCAGATTTGCGTCCCTAAACTCTTCTCTTGTTAGTTACATTCTGCCATGTTTAGTATGTATAAATGCTGTTTGTGTTTTTACTTAGATTTTATGTAAATCTGCTTAAAACATTGAGGACAATGTGTGATTTAAGTGTGGG